>NC_092162.1:73049874-73177374 GCF_045791955.1 Oncorhynchus clarkii lewisi
CCACTCTCACGACAGAGAGCAGTTGATTGTCGGCTTTAATGGATTTTCCCGTTGTTGTCTCGCTGAAATTACTTTCAGATGACTGCTTGACTTGTTGACTTGTTGACTGCTCGATCCACACAGTAGACATTGTGGGCGTCATTACGTCATTATATAGGCATGCACGGTAGCTTTGACATTGGGTTTTTAACATTGGTGTTAAACTAAACCTGTTGGCATTTTTAGCTAATATCGTCCGATTCCGATATGTTCACCGACGTATATTGTGCATCCCTGGTAATAATTATATAGTAAATGCATTAACAGAAATTACGGTAACCAAACAAGCAGTGTAGATTAGAAATTATGGTAATTAACAGTAAATGTGATACTGGTGTGCCATCCCCGCGGCCTCCGCAATGGATTAGTCCACTCAGACAGGCCTCCGCAATGGATTAGTCCACTCTGACAGGCCTCCAAAATGGATTAGTCCACTCTGACAGGCCTCCAAAATGGATTAGTCCACTCTGACAGACCTCTACAATGGATTAGTCCACTCAGACAGGCCTCTACAATGGATTAGTCCACTCACACAGGCGTGAACCAATACATTTTTGTTGTTGTTGCAACTGCTCAACTAAAACAATTGACCAGTGGACTAAATGGGGTCAGCCCCTAGTCTCCCCTATTCCACGTACATCAGACTGTATACCATACCATCATACAGAAGCCTGACTAAGAAAAGCCCAGGTGGAGCAGGAGAATCAGAAGTTCCCTTTATACTGTCCTCTTCAAGCTTTAGCTGGTCCGCTGTGGTTAGTTTGTCTTCTGCTGGTCTGCTGTGGTTAGTCTCTCTTCTGCCAAGCAGGTCATCTTTACTCTGCCTATATGCTCTGTTTCTTCCTCCTATTGTTGAATAAAGTGCTGCTCCATCTGTACAATTTATCCCCTGAAAAAAATACACCTGAAAAGTGTCTTCTTCATTGTAAGATGCAGACAATAGGCTCTGTTGTAGGTTTAGCAACAAACAAAACAACTCTGCCTTTCCCCTCCCAGATACAGACATCCCAATATTGTAGACTTTGTGGGCTACTGTGTTGGACAAGGAACCTACTGTCTGCTCTATGTCTTCATGCCCAACGGTTCTCTGGAAGACCAGCTGCACAACCAGGTCAGTATTTTATTCTTCATATCTTTAAAACCAAAGAACATTGACTGGGGACTGCTATTGAGACGGACGGGGACTGCTATTGAGACGGACGGGGACTGCTATTGAGACGGACGGGGACTGCTATTGAGACGGACGGGGACTGCTATTGAGACGGACGGGGACTGCTATTGAGACGGACGGGGACTGCTATTGAGACGGACGGGGACTGCTATTGAGACGGACGGGGACTGCTATCGAGACGGACGGGGACTGCTATCGAGACGGACGGGGACTGCTATCGAGACGGACGGGGACTGCTATCGAGACGGACGGGGACTGCTATCGAGACGGACGGGGACTGCTATCGAGACGGACGGGGACTGCTATCGAGACGGACGGGGACTGCTATCGAGACGGACGGGGACTGCTATCGAGACGAAGGGGGACTGCTATCGCGACGGACGGGGACTGCTATCGAGACGGACGGGGACTGCTATCGAGACGGACGGGGACTGCTATCGAGACGGACGGGGACTGCTATCGAGACGAAGGGGGACTGCTATCGCAACGAAGGGGGACTGCTCTCGAGACGGACGGGGACTGCTCTCGAGACGGACGGGGACTGCTATCGAGACGAAGGGGGACTGCTATCGAGACGGCCGGGGACTGCTCTCGAGACGGACGGGGACTGCTCTCGAGACGGACGGGGACTGCTCTCGAGACGGACGGGGACTGCTATCGAGACAGCTTATTAAACTATGAGAAAGGAGGACATGACACAAGGTTTGAACCTGGAATAAATGTGTTGTTGGTGTGTGTTGACTGTGTGTGTGTGTGCCTCTCCCACAGGCCAGTGCTGCCCTCTTCTGGCCACAGCGTGTCAGTGTGTTGCTGGGCACAGCCAGAGCCATTCAGTTCCTCCACTCCTCCTCTCCGCAGCTCATACATGGAGACATCAAGAGGTAGGCTTTCCCTGGCTACCCATCCACATCAGCAAACGGACCTTTTCTTTTTCCATCGTTCTTCTGCATTTGCCTTCCTCCCCAGATGATTTCTAGAATGTGAACACATTCTGACCGTTCTGATTGTTCCCAGACACAGATGGGTTGGGCCAGAGACAGCCTACACGGTGTTGTCAACTTTGATATTCTGATTGGGTTAGATTTGTAAAAGACGATCCAATCGCTGATGCATTTTGGTACAACGCCCCTCCATTTTGAAGTCAACACAAACGACTTCTAGGAGGGAGAGGCTATACAGAAACGCCTGGTGCCCAAACTGATGACGTATGTCGAGCAGCTGAGAGTTGTGGAGACGAATGGATTGGGTTCAGCCGTCCTGATGAGCCTTTCCCAGCTAGCTAGTTCAGTCAGTCGTCCTGATGAGCCTTTCCCAGCTAGCTAGTTCAGTCAGTCGTCCTGATGAGCCCTTCCCAGCTAGCTAGTTTAGTCAGCCGTCCTGATGAGCCCTTCCCAGCTAGCTAGTTTAGTCAGCTGTCCTGATGATCCCTTCCCAGCTATCTAGTTTAGTCAGCTGTCCTGATGATCCCTTCCCAGCTAGCTAGTTTAGTCAGCCGTCCTGATGAGCCCTTCCCAGCTAGCTAGTTCAGTCAGCCGTCCTGATGAGCCCTTCCCAGCTAGCTAGTTCAGTCAGCCGTCCTGATGAGCCCTTCCCAGCTAGCTAGTTCAGTCAGCCGTCCTGATGAGCCCTTCCCAGCTAGCTAGTTTAGTCAACCGTCCTGATGAGCCCTTCCCAGCTAGCTAGTTTAGTCAGCTGTCCTGCTGAGCCCTTCCCAGCTAGCTAGTTTAGTCAACCGTCCTGATGAGCCCTTCCCAGCTAGCTAGTTCAGTCAGTCGTCCTGATGAGCCCTTCCCAGCTAGCTAGTTTAGTCAACCGTCCTGATGAGCCCTTCCCAGCTAGCTAGTTTAGTCAGCTGTCCTGCTGAGCCCTTCCCAGCTAGCTAGTTTAGTCAACCGTCCTGATGAGCCCTTCCCAGCTAGCTAGTTTAGTCAACCGTCCTGATGAGCCCTTCCCAGCTAGCTAGTTAGCTAACGTGGCCAGTTTTTGTATTTATTTTTTCAATCCCACTTGATTTTATTTTGAGTAGGATAACTTCCTACACGATAAATAACTTGTAATATTGGTATTTAGTAACCATCTGGATTTCACTGTGATAGTCTACTGCTCAATAGGGAGAGTTTGCACTGCTAGCTGGCCACAACAACATGGGGCAAAGTGTCCTTCGCTCCCGCTTGCCATAGTAAGGAGAGGGAAGTAGCTAGATAGTGTAGTCAATATCAGGCCAGTAAGGAGAGGGATGTAGCTAGATAGTGTAGTCAATATCAGGCCAGTAAGGAGAGGGAAGTAGTGTAGTTGGATAGTGTAGTTAATATCAGGCCAGTAAGGAGAGGGATGTAGCTAGATAGTGTAGTCAATATCAGGCCAGTAAGGAGAGGGAAGTAGTGTAGTTGGATAGTGTAGTTAATATCAGGCCAGTAAGGAGAGGGAAGTAGCTAGATAGTGTAGTTAATATCAGGCCAGTAAGGAGAGGGAGGTAGTGTAGTTGGATAGTGTAGTTAATATCAGGCCAGTAAGGAGAGGGAAGTAGCTAGATAGTGTAGTTAATATCAGGCCAGTAAGGAGAGGGAGGTAGTGTAGTTGGATAGTGTAGTTAATATCAGGCCAGTAAGGAGAGGGAAGTAGTGTAGTTGGATAGTGTAGTTAATATCAGGCCAGGGTGACAGCTAAAGTGATTATAGTGATTTTACAGAAAATGTACAACTACAGCATTAACGTTACATTTTAGTAAAATAAAACTTTAAAAAAAATAGCAATAACTCTGATCGAAAACAAAATGATTCTGAACACAATCCCGAGTCCCAACTTCGGCAGACAAGTTTCTAATTGTCACTGAAGTTTGTAACCACATCTACAAACTAGCTAACTGGCTAAGGCTCATCAGGAAGATCGACTGAACCGAACCCGTTCTCGTCTCCACTCGACTCTTACTGCGCTACAGGCAAGAGGTAGGCTGCTCTGTTATATTCAGGCTGAGTCACCGGGCAAGCTGAGTCACCAGGCAAGAGGTAGGCTGAGTCACCGTGCAAGAGGTAGGCTGCTCTGTTAAATTCGGACTGAGTCACCGGGCAAGAGGTTGGCTGAGTCACCAGGCAAGACGTTGGCTGCTCTGTTAAATTCAGGCTGAGTCAACAGGCAAGAGGTAGGCTGCTCTGTTGAATTCAGACTGAGTCACCAGGCAAGACGTTGGCTGCTCTGTTAAATTCAGGCTGAGTCACCAGGCAAGAGGTAGGCTGCTCTGTTAAATTCAGACTGAGTCACCAGGCAAGAGGTTGGCTGAGTCACTGTGCAAGAGGTTGGCTGCTCTGTTGACTGAATCATTCCTTTGTCCCCATCATTTCTTACTACTATATTAAGTCTCCATCTCATCTTTGAAATGAGAAATTAGCCTCTGGAAGATTAACCAGGTGATGACAGATCCACAGCTGATGCTCTGACATTTTTGAAGGAAAACTTGACACAAGAAATAACTGAAGTTTGCATTGATACCATATCAATGCTATTTTTCTTTTTTTTGATCAATCCCACTCTGACCTTCTTCTTCCAGCTCTAACATCCTACTAGACGAGCACCTGGAGCCTAAGCTGGGGGACTTTGGCCTGGCCCGGTTCTGCTGTAGCCCCAGCAGTAGGTCCGCTGGTAGAACCACCACGGTAGCCTATACCAAGACAGTGAGGGGAACACAGGCGTACTTACCTGACGAATACATCAAAACAGGCGCGTTGGGAGTAGCCATTGACATCTTCAGCTTTGGAGTGGTAGGAGGAAAGCACACACTGGACTACACTATTATACAGTAGCCTAGTAGTATATAATAGTGTACTACTATACTATACTACTGTACTGGGCTACATTACTCTATTATATTAATGTACTATACTGCTCTACTGTACTAATTTATTTTACATTTATTTAACTAGGCAAGTCCGTTAAGAACAAATTCTTATTTTCAATTACGGCCAACAGTGGGTTAACTGCCTTGTTCAGGCGCAGATCGACAGATTTTTACCTTGTCAGCTCCGGGATTCGATCTTGCAACCTTTCGGTTACTGTTCTATACTACTCTACTATACTAATGTACTATACTACTCTACTATACTAATGTACTATACTACTCTACTATACTAATGTACTATACTACTCTACTATATTAATGTTCTATACTACTCTACTATACTAATGTACTATACTACTCTACTATATTAATGTTCTATACTACTATACTAATGTACTATACTACTATACTAATGTACTATACTACTCTACTATATTAATGTTCTATACTACTCTACTATACTAATGTACTATACTACTCTACTATATTAATGTTCTATACTACTATACTAATGTACTATACTACTCTACTATATTAATGTTCTATACTACTCTACTATATTAATGTTCTATACTACTCTACTATACTAATGTACTATACTACTCTACTATACTAATGTACTATACTACTCTACTATACTAATGTACTATACTACTCTACTATACTAATGTACTATACTACTCTACTTTATTAATGTACTATACTACTGTACTATATTACTGTTCTATCCTACACTACTATTTTACTGTACAATACTACTGTACTATATTACTGTACTGCTCTACTATATTACTGTTCTATACTACACTACTATTTTACTGTACTATACGAATGTACTATACTACTCTACTATACTAATGTACTATACTACTCTGCTATACTAATGTACTATACTACTCTACTATACTAATGTACTATTCTACTCTGCTATACTAATGTACTATACTACTCTACTATATTACTGTTCTATACTACTATACTAATGTACTATATTACTGTACTACTCTACTATATTACTGTTCTATACTACACTACTATTTTACTGTATTATACTAATGTACTACTGTACAATACTACTGTACTATTACTGTACTACTCTACTATATTACTGTTCTATACTACTCTACTATACTAGTGTACTATACTGCTCTACTATACTAATGTACTATACTACTGTGCTATACTACTCTACTATACTAATGTACTACTGTACTGTGCTACTCTACTATACTAATGTACTATACTACTCTACTATATTACTGTACTTTACTACTCTACTATAACACTCTACTATACTACTCTATATTACTGTACTATACTTATGTACTACTCTACTACTCTACTATTACTGTACTATACTAATGTACTATACTGCTCTATATTACAGTACTATACTGCTCTACTATACTACTCTACTATGTAATACTGTACTATACTAATGTACTGCTGTACTGTACTAATGTACTATACTAATTTACTATGCTACTATATTACTGTACTATACTACTCTACTCTACTAGTGTACTACTGTACTATAGTACTCTACTATACAAATGTACTACTGTACTATACTACTATACTATATGAACGTACTACTGTGCCATATTACTATATTACTGTACTATACTACTATACTAATTTACTGCTGTACTATACTACTCTATATTACTGTACTATACTAATGTACTACTGTACTCTACTACTCTACTATATTACTGTACTATACTACTCTATTATACTAATGTGCTACTGTACTATGCTACTCCATTACTGTACTATACTACTTTAATGTACTATACTATACTTTATTACTGTACTATACTACTCTACTATACTAATGTACTACTGTGATATACTACTCTACTCGTGTACTATATTACTGCACTATACTACTCTACTATACTAATGTACTACTGTGCTATACTACTATATTACTGTACTATACTACTCCACTATACTAATGCACTACTGTACTATACTAATATATTACTGTACTATACTACTCCACTATACTAATGTACTAATGTACTGTGCTATACTACTCTACTATATTACTGTACTATACTTCTCTACTACACTAATGTACTACTCTACTATACTAATGTACTACTGTACTAATGTACTACTGTACTATACTACCCTATTACTGTACTTTAATACTCTACTACACTGATGTACTACTCTACTATACTAATGCACTACTCTACTATATTACTGTACTATACTACTATACTAATGTACTACTCTACTCTACTATTGTACTACTTACTGTACTATGCGATGCTCACAGACCTACAGATACACACAACATAGATGCCCACCAAAACGACTGTTTCAATGACCTGGTAGATGTGATGTCACACAATCACCTTGTCTTCTCTTCCTCAGGTGCTGCTGGAGGCTCTGACTGGTCGTAGAGCTTTAGAAGTGGACCACAGCCAATCCAAAGCTGTCTACCTGGTGAGGGCGACGCAGTTGATACTCTAATCTCTGTTCCTTGCGAGATAAATAAAAGACCCCATGAACCACTAGTCACACTGACACGACCGATCAGATGTTCTGTAACCTGTATAAATGTTATAATGTCTGCCAGTTTAAAAAAAAAAACAACTTTACGTCTTGTATAATTTTCCTCTTCAGAAAGACCTGGTGAAGGAGGCTGAGGACGACGGAGGTCATCAGGTCAGAGGGAGGTCAAAGAGGACTTCAGAGAAAGTGACCCAGGAACAGTCTAGTATTCCTCCAGCCGCTACACATATCTGGCAGAAGCACCTGGACCCCAGACTGATGGTGACAGGGATGGGAGGCTCTCTTTCTAGCTCATCCAGGGTTTGTACGGCAGGTCCGGGCTCCTCTTCTCCGGCCCCACACGGCTCCCTGGATCTGACGACTCTGGCCTGTCGCTGTCTGGAGGCCCGGGGGAAGAAAAGGCCCCCCATGACCGAGGTAATACTTGTCACCGTGTGAATTTAAACAAGTGTGGAACGTATTGTGACCAGGCTCAATTAAATTTAAATTCCAGTCAATTCAGAAAGTAAATACGAATTCCAATTTCCCTCATTGAAAAGCATTGAAGAGAATTGTAAATTCAGTGTACTTCCTGAGTTGAAATGGACTTGACTCCAACCCTAATTGTGACGTGACTCCTTAGGTGTTCCAGGCGCTTCAAGACATCCATACCAGTTTGAAGGCCTCAGACAAAGCCGTATCCTCCTCTTCTTCTCCTTCTCAGCAGTCCTTCCCCAAACCTCCTCAATCATCCATAGACTCATGTATAGACTGCCTAACAGACGTTCTGTCAAAAGTGGGTCCACTGGAAGACACGTACCACTGCCCTCCACACCCCTACTCAATCTCGCCTCACCCGTCCTCGGTCCTCCCTCCTTCCTCCTCCTCGTCCTCCTCCTTCCTTGGTCCATGTGAATCAGATGAGAGCCAAGGTTATTCCCAGTACTGTGCTCCTCCTTCTCGGCTCCCCCATAGTGACACCCGATCAGACGCCCAGACCTCCATGCCGTGTGGTTGGTCTTCACCAGCCAGACAGTTACGCTCCAGGTCCCCGTGCTCAGCGTCAGGTAAGAGGAGCCCAGGGGTAGGGTCAGCTCAACTCCATGAGGGCTGCATTCATTGGGGATTTTAGTTTTACTCCGTCAGTGCCCGTTAAAACACACCTTTTGGGTCATGTTCATCAGCAGGGATGGAAAGAGTTCTCAAATAGCCTTCTCCAGTAACAGTACTGTTATTTCAGTGATAGTTTACTCTAGTAACAGTACTGTTATTTCAGTGATAGTTTACTCTAGTAACAGTACTGTTATTTCAGTGATAGTTACTTCAGTAACAGTACTGTTATTTCAGTGATAGTTACTTCAGTACTGTTATTTCAGTGATAGTTTACTTCAGTAGCAGTACTGTTATTTCAGTGATAGTTACTTCAGTACTGTTATTTCAGTGATAGTTTACTTCAGTAGCAGTACTGTTATTTCAGTGATAGTTTACTCTAGTAACAGTACTGTTATTTCAGTGATAGTTACTTCAGTACTGTTATTTCAGTGATAGTTACTTCAGTAACAGTCCTGTTATTTCAGTGATAGTTTACTCTAGTAACAGTACTGTTATTTCAGTGATAGTTTACTTCAGTAGCAGTACTGTTATTTCAGTGATAGTTACTTCAGTACCAGTACTGTTATTTCAGTGATAGTTTACTTCAGTAACAGTACTGTTATTTCAGTGATAGTTTACTTCAGTAACAGTACTGTTATTTCAGTGATAGTTTACTTCAGTAACAGTACTGTTATTTCAGTGATAGTTTACTTCAGTAACAGTACTGTTATTTCAGTGATAGTTTACTCTAGTAACAGTACTGTTATTTCAGTGATAGTTTACTTCAGTACTGTTATTTCAGTGATAGTTTACTTCAGTAGCAGTACTGTTATTTCAGTGATAGTTTACTTCAGTAGCAGTACTGTTATTTCAGTGATAGTTACTTCAGTAGCAGTACTGTTATTTCAGTGATAGTTTACTTCAGTACTGTTATTTCAGTGATAGTTTACTCTAGTAGCAGTACTGTTATTTCAGTGATAGTTTACTCTAGTAGCAGTACTGTTATTTCAGTGATCGTTTACTTCAGTACTGTTATTTCAGTGATAGTTTACTTCAGTCCTGTTATTTCAGTGATAGTTTACTTCAGTAGCAGTACTGTAATTTCAGTGATAGTTTACTTCAGTAGCAGTACTGTTATTTCAGTGATAGTTACTTCAGTAACAGTACTGTAATTTCAGTGATAGTTTACTTCAGTAGCAGTACTGTTATTTCAGTGATAGTTACTTCAGTAACAGTACTGTAATTTCAGTGATAGTTTACTTCAGTAACAGTACTGTTATTTCAGTGATAGTTTACTTCAGTAGCAGTACTGTTATTTCAGTGATAGTTTACTTCAGTAACAGTACTGTTATTTCAGTGATAGTTTACTTCAGTAGCAGTACTGTTATTTCAGTGATAGTTACTTCAGTACCAGTACTGTTATTTCAGTGATAGTTACTTCAGTACTGTTATTTCAGTGATCGTTTACTTCAGTACTGTTATTTCAGTGATAGTTTACTTCAGTAGCAGTACTGTTATTTCAGTGATAGTTACTTCAGTAACAGTACTGTTATTTCAGTGATAGTTTACTTCAGTAACAGTACTGTTATTTCAGTGATAGTTTACTTCAGTAGCAGTACTGTAATTTCAGTGATAGTTTACTTCAGTAACAGTACTGTTATTTCAGTGATAGTTTACTTCAGTAGCAGTACTGTTATTTCAGTGATAGTTTACTTCAGTCCTGTTATTTCAGTGATAGTTTACTTCAGTAGCAGTACTGTTGTTTCAGTGATAGTTTACTTCAGTAGCAGTACTGTAATTTCAGTGATAGTTACTTCAGTAACAGTCCTGTTATTTCAGTGATAGTTACTTCAGTAACAGTACTGTTATTTCAGTGATAGTTACTTCAGTAACAGTACTGTTATTTCAGTGATAGTTTACTTCAGTACTGTTATTTCAGTGATAGTTTACTCTAGTAGCAGTACTGTTATTTCAGTGATAGTTTACTCTAGTAACAGTACTGTTATTTCAGTGATAGTTACTTCAGTACTGTTATTTCAGTGATCGTTTACTTCAGTCCTGTTATTTCAGTGATAGTTTACTTCAGTCCTGTTATTTCAGTGATAGTTTACTTCAGTAGCAGTACTGTTATTTCAGTGATAGTTTACTTCAGTAGCAGTACTGTAATTTCAGTGATAGTTTACTTCAGTAACAGTACTGTTATTTCAGTGATAGTTTAGTTCAGTAGCAGTACTGTTATTTCAGTGAAAGTTTACTTCAGTAGCAGTCCTGTTATTTCAGTGATAGTTTACTTCAGTAACAGTCCTGTTATTTCAGTGATAGTTTACTTCAGTAACAGTCCTGTTATTTCAGTGATAGTTACTTCAGTAACAGTCCTGTTATTTCAGTGATAGTTACTTCAGTAACAGTACTGTTATTTCAGTGATAGTTACTTCAGTAACAGTACTGTTATTTCAGTGATAGTTGCTTCAGTAACAGTACTGTTATTTCAGTGATAGTTTACTTCAGTAACAGTCCTGTTATTTCAGTGATAGTTACTTCAGTAACAGTCCTGTTATTTCAGTGATAGTTACTTCAGTAACAGTACTGTTATTTCAGTGATAGTTACTTCAGTAACAGTACTGTTATTTCAGTGATAGTTGCTTCAGTAACAGTACTGTTATTTCAGTGATAGTTGCTTCAGTACTGTTATTTCAGTGATAGTTGCTTCAGTACTGTTATTTCAGTGATAGTTTACTCTAGTAGCAGTACTGTTATTTCAGTGATAGTTACTTCAGTACTGTTATTTAGTAGCAGTACTGTTATTTCAGTGATAGTTACTTCAGTACTGTTATTTCAGTGATAGTTTACTTCAGTACTGTTATTTCAGTGATAGTTACTTCAGTACTGTTATTTCAGTGATAGTTTACTTCAGTACTGTTATTTCAGTGATAGTTACTTCAGTACTGTTATTTCAGTGATAGTTTACTTCAGTCCTGTTATTTCTGTGATAGTTACTTCAGTTGCAAAACTGTTACATTTAATAACATTTTACATCAGTAAAATAAAAATACTCAGTAACAGTAAGGACAGTGTAATTTGTAATTGCTTTTTTAGGCACAAAAGGGAAGAAAGTGGAACGAAACAGGGAGAGACTACCTAGACTTGTCCATTCATATCTTTACTTTTGCAAAACGATGTGTCCTTCTGAAGTAACTCCTCATCCCTGGTTTCCCAGGTCTAAACTAGTCACTGATTTTAAATGGGGCAGCAACTAAAAACAACACTGACTGCATCCCTCGTGGCCTGGAGTTGGTGACCTCTGCCCTTAGCCACCACTGTCTATCTTACCTGTTAGGAAACATAGTCTCTCTCTCTGCCAGGCTTGCCCAGCCATGGACTAGTTGTAAATACGTACGAAGAGCGTTTCCTTCACAAGATGGCGCTCTGTGACGAAGGCAGAATACAGACCGGCCAGCTTTTTTTCCTCAGATATTTATTTGTAAGCTGCTCTTTCTTTCCATGATCTGACCTTTCTTTACATTCAACTCCCTAACTGTGCTTGTCATGGTGCAAAATAGCTTATTTGACTACAAGTCAAAGTATGTATTATTGTCAGTATGCTCAACAGCTGTTGTTTTTCTATCTGGTTTATGTGATGACAAAATCACTTAATATAAAATAAATAAAATACAAATATATATTTATATATATTGTTTTAATATAAATATTAATAAATACAAATATTTGTATTTTTTTATAAATAATATATATATATATTGATATTGATATATATATATATATATTGATATTTCAGATGCTGAGATGAACCCACAATGCCGAGGACCAGAAGAGAGTGATGAGCTTGATTATCTTTCCAGTGAGGCCAGTGAGAGTCAAGCCAACACGCCCAGACAGACCAACGCTCACAACTAACAACCCAGCCTACCATTACACACTGCAGTACCTAAACAAACGAAGCCATGTGGGTGTAATCTGCGTCTCATACATTGGCCAACAGTCAATATTGGCTGTTATGCAAGTTCAGTTTGGGAAGAGCAAAGCAAATGTTGACTTGACAAAAAAAAGCAGGATTGGAGTATGTTCCATTTATTTTTCAAAAAACTGAAGCATTGCGGTTTTGATATCGTGAAATGTAATCAAATTCAATCATTTCTTTCACACATCATTAGTTATGGTTACAATTTGTACAATGTATCTTTTAGATAATTCAGACAACTGTATGATTTGTATTTGTGCAATATGAATGTCAAGGTTTTCATTAAATAAACTTGAACTGGACTGACCACCTGCTCTGATTCTTCGCACTTTAGTACACATGCACTCACCCACACACTCACACATATACACACACCCATACACTAATGCTACGTACACATCACAACTGTTGCTACCAGACTCTTATTCTACTCAGTTTATACACTGCCCTCATCCCGACCTTCCCCAAAAACCTGTAAATATTGGACTAAATTGTGCCTTCCTGTTATACTTCTGCTCAAATGTATTCTTCTATTCTACTGACATTTCCTTTAGATTTCTATTATTATTATTTTATGTGTTATTGTTGCATTGTCAGGAAGGAACCCGCAACTAAGCATTTCATTGGACGATATATACGCAAATATTTTATTTGTAACTGGCGTATTTCAAGTTATTAGTCGTATGTACGGGATACGCAATGTATCCCGTACATACGACTAATAACTTGAAATACGCCAGTTACAAATAAAATATTTTGACACAATTAGGCCTATCAATCATGATTTAGAAGTCTGCTGAACATGTATTGTCTACTCACGTAAAGAAAGTAGAATTATTTGGATATTAATGATTTAAGTTTTGGTAGTCGTATGTATGAGAGACACATGGTACACATCATCCAATGAAAGGCTTACGTGCAGGTTCCTTCTCGACAATGCAAAAAACAATGTGAATTATTTAATTATGTGAACAATATGAATTTATATAATTGTCTGGTATGTTGAGTTTGTTATCAAGAGATGTAATTGTGACATTGTATTTTAATCCAATGTATACAACATGTCCCACAATGCACTTGGGTCATTTCACCAATTCGTTGCCTTTTGAAAAGTGTATCTTGGTCCAATTTTGTATTTTATTTCACCTCATTTTAACATTATGTCATAAAGAATACATGTTGAACTTCATAAAAACACGTTTTCAAGAGGTTAAATAATAAAAATGACAATAGTAAATAACTATTAAACTAAAACACCACCCGTAAACTATATTTTGGTGTTTGTTTCATTAGTCGATTGTTGACATAGTCCCAAAATGTTTTGCTTGTTAGCACTCAAGGTTTCAAGATATGCAACTTTCAAAATACATAAATCAACCCTGTATGGTGCAAAACGCAGCATCATACGGGATTAATCTGTGAAGAGCACACTTCACCAGTGTCCATTGAAGGTGAGCATTTGCCCACTGAAGTCGGTTACGACACTGAACTGCAGTCAAGTCAAGACCCTGGTGAGGATGACGAGCACGCAGATGTGCTTCCCAGAGACTGCTTCTGACCGTTTGTACAGACCCACAGTTTCATCAGCTGTCCAGGTGACTGGTCTAAGATGATCCCGCAGGTGAAGAAGCCAGATGTGGAGGTCCTGGGTTGGCATGGTTACACGTGGTCTGGGGTTGTGAGGCCAGTTGGGCGTACTGCCAAATTCTCTAAAACGACAGAGGTGGCTTATGGTAGAGAAATGAACATTCAATTATCTGGCAACAGCTCTGGTGGACATTCCTGCAGTCAGCATGCCAATTGCACACCCCCTAAAAACTTGAGAATCTGTGGCATTGTGTTGTGATGAAACTGCACATTTTAGATTGGCCTTTTATTGTTCCTAGCACAAGGTGCACCTGTGTAATAATCTTGCTGCTCAATCAGCTTCTTGATATGCCACACCTGTCAGGTGGATGGATTATCTTGGCAAATGAGAAATGCTCACTAACAGGGATGTAAACACATTTGTGAGAAATAAGCTTTTTGTTCTTATGTACCATTTTGGGATTTTTTATTTCAGCTCATGAAACCAACAGTTTACATTTTTGTTCAGTGTAGATGTTCCTTTAGATTTTTGTTTTTAAAGGAATAGTTTCATCATATTAAAATTACAGTTCAGTTCACGTAACAGGATTGACCTTAAAATGAGAGACAGATGTAAATGAATCACTAATTACATTAAATAATGATCTTCAGAAATTACTTCTGAAATCAAAGCAACAAAATAACTAGGACTCTACAATGATGGTGAAACTTGGTGAAATGTTTGGATGCCACTGCGCTATGATAAACTACGTTCATATAGATGATTTCGCTATAGTCTTGGACCGATATTTAGTCAACATTCATAATCTGCTTTCTACTACACTGAACAAAAATACATTGAGTTCTATCAGTGAAGTAATTTTTGGAACCATTTACATGCAGCCTGGTCTAGGCCAATTGATGCCATGTAGTGTCCTGCAAACCTTTGCCCTGTTGTTGGAGTGGTGAGACAGCCTTTACTGGTGTCAACAAGCCACTTTGCTCGCCATCTCCACTATGGGCTTCTGGATACTGGTGTTTGTTTGATGCAGATGAGAAAATGGCGGCTTCCTGGGCGGCATGAGAAGTAGCCAAAGACAGTACTAGCTTCTCATTTTAACTGATATAATTATCTGGGTGCAATTTCTTAAATTGAGTCCCGCTCTCGAGACTTTTGATTAGTTACAATTAACGTGTAAGTATAATGTGGTATTGATCATTTCAATTTTTCTTTTTTTTTCTCGTTGCTTTTTGTTGTGACGGTATCTCCGCCATTTTTCTTGAGGGAAGTTGGCTAACTTGCTAGCAAGGCTAATAAGGAAAAGTAATTTATAACTGTTAATGCTTCAATGAAAGATACGTTAATAAAAGAAGTTCAACTTAAAATTTCCCCCCAAATTATTCTACCATGTTAGGTTTGTACTAAGGTTGCTCGTCATTCATAACTAGCTGTACTTGGTCAAGAAGGATATTAACTTTAGCTTCTAAGCCGGAAGCTAACGTTAACGAGAGAGCTAGCTAAGAAGCTAAATAGCTATATGCTAAATGCTATGTATAATCTGTCAGTAATGTTATTTTGAATCTTGATTTGCAGTATTAGCTAGCTAGCGGACTATCAAAGATGCTTCACTAGTGTTAGCTAGCTAGCTGTTAGCTAAACCAGCGCCTTTTTGACAGCTAACTAGCTAGCTTTTGTCAGATACCATCACAGTACAACAAAACAACACAAATGAACATTGCCTGCCTGCAACAATTACTAGAGATGACAATTGGAGTGGTACTGTTGGAAACAGGTTACAATTAAATCAACATATCTGCATCTAAATAAAATAAAAATGTCCTGAATAACATTAAATATGCATTTCTGCTCATGATAAAAGCATGAGAAAATAAACAGCTGGTGTGGCTACCTTCCCGGGACAATAATATCCAAATGTACATTTGGATTGTAAATTATATACGTGGAAGGAAGCTAACTCGTAATATATATAATTATAATAAAAAAACAATTCAGTCGTAACTAGCAAACTGGGTTCAGCGCCTAATTTGTGTCGGCCATTTTGGGTGGTTAGTTTGCGCCAAGATGGCGGCACCCATTGAATCGCACCGTTTTGCTTATGTGGAACTATTAACTGCAAAACACAACAAACAAAATGTATTGTGTGAATTTTGAAGAGATGCACAAAGTTGACTGCGAGTAACACCATTTTATTTTACATTATTATTTTTTATAAATGGCTGTGCATTCATGGTGTTACGGATTTATGTTGTTTTGACCTGCCGGCTTTTTTTTCTACAAATTTTCTGCAAAGCGTCGAGCAAGGTAAAATGGCGGCTCCCATAGATTTTTTATTTAGCTTCTTCTTGGCTAAATAAGCTTGCTTGCTACTGTTAGCTAGTAAGATAGAATCACAGCCGCCTGGACCTATTCTCAATACAACTATATACAATTGGACTTGAACTGGGATCAAAACAAACACATCTTGATTTTATATATATATATTTTTGTGTGCAGTATTTTAGCAGGACGCGATTATTAATCCTGTTAGTTTAGCGTTAGCCAACTAGCTGGCTATTCCTGACAGGAGCTAACTAGCGAGCTAGTTCATTTAGCATTGTTATACTTTTAGCTATTTATCTCAATTTTCAACTAATATTGAAAAGCTTTTCAATTTGGATTTTTTTTTCCCCACTCAAAGAGGAACTTCATCTCCCGGCACAATGGCATCTGGCTCAGTCCTGCAGCCACGGTGGAAGCGGGTTTTGGGTTGGTCCGGTCCTGTCCCCCGGCCCCGACATGGGCACCGTGCGGTTGCAATCAAAGAATTGATGGTCGTTTTCGGGGGGGGCAATGAAGGAATTGTGGATGAGTTGCACGTTTATAACACAGGTAAGGTTTAACGTCCAGTGGTTCATGCATACATTTAATACATATGGTTAAATCCTATCGTTAACATTTTTTAGCAATTGGATTCTAAACTAGCGCTTCCGCTAAATTGTGCTAGTCAGTTATTATATAGAAATAGAATGTATGGTTGGCTAGCAAACTACCTATACATATTATATTTAACCAAGTACTTAATCCGCTTATGCATTGTCGTTCAACATAGTGAATTAGCAATGCACCTCAGTGTTTGGTACATGGTTAAAATGTGACTTCTGTATTGCTCATCATTTTGCAAGGTAAGCAAGCGCCAGTGTTGACGTGCCGTGAAATGTAATGGGATCAGTAGTTCATTATGTGTGGGTAATGGTTCGCCTTGGGTGCTGATTGGAGAGAAAATCCAGAGAGAAATGGCGGGTTAATAGAAAACAGCAACGTCATAATATCAACAAAGATCCATCATTATTAAACACCAATCCACGATGCATTCTATGTTGTGCTATTTTTTTTTTTAAGCGTACCTGAGCACTGTCAAAATGGCGTGTCAAATAGTTGGCCACTAAACAAAAATGCAAAAAAATAAAAAATAAAATGCCATTTACATGCAATAGCACTGTATTTCAATGGTCTATCAGTGGTGCAGCATCAATAATTACTTTCCATATTGGCACATTTGTTAGACTATATTATTAATTGAAATCACTGGAATCCTCAGACTGTGGCTTTTGACATTTTTGTAGTTAAGCAGGTTATTACTACAGTGACATTTGTTAAATAGCAGGGGTTGTCATTAATCTAAGAGTTGATTGTGTTTCAGCGACCAACCAGTGGTTCATTCCTGCTGTCCGTGGTGATATCCCGCCTGGCTGTGCTGCGTATGGGTTTGTGTGCGACGGCACCAGGCTGCTGGTGTTCGGAGGGATGGTGGAGTATGGCAAATACAGCAACGATCTGTATGAACTGCAGGTACACGCTCAGCCCACATAATACACGGATTAGTTATTTCGTGAGACATTGGGGCGTAAAACACTATTGCACAAACAAAATCTGTATATTGTATTCTGTCAATTTAAACCAATTTCTCTGTTTTGCATCAGATGTCAGCCTAGGCTAGTTGGAGGTCGTAGGGCCACACCCAAGCTTGTTAGTGAGTTATCATCTGCATGATGTTATTTTCTCTGGCTGTCCACAGGCTAGCCGCTGGGAGTGGAAGCGTCTGAAGGCCAAATCTCCTAAGAACGGCCCTCCTCCCTGTCCCCGTCTGGGCCACAGCTTCTCCCTGGTAGGGAACAAATGCTACCTTTTCGGAGGACTGGCTAATGACAGCGAGGACCCCAAGAACAACATCCCCAGGTACACTACATCAATATATACTGAACAAAATCTAATTAATTACAGTTCATATAAGGAAATCAGTCAATGGAAATGTTCATTAGGCACTAGTCTATGGATTTCACATGACTGGGAATACAGATATGCATCCGTTGGTCACAGATACCTTTAAACAAAAAAACAGGATTGTGGATCACAAAACCAGTCAGTATCTGTTGTAACCACCATTTGCCTCATGTAGTGCGACACATCTCCTTCACATAGACTTGATCAGGCTGTTGATTGTGGCCTGTGGAATGTTGTCCCACTCCTCTTCAATGGCTCTGCGATGTTGCTGTATATTGGTGGGAACTGGAACACGCTGTCGATCCAGAGCATCCCAAACATGAACAATGAGTGACGTGTCTGGTGAGTATGCATATCATGTTGATACATGAGGTGATGGCGGTGGATGAATGGAACGACAAAGGGCCTCTGGATTGTCTGCCATCTCCCTGGTACAGTTGAAACCGGATTAATCCGAGATGAGCACACTTCTCCAGCGTGCCAGTGGCCGTCGAAGGTGAGCATTTGCACACTGAAGTTGGTGACGATGCCGAACTGCAGTGAGGTCAAGACCCTGGTGAGGACGACAAGCGTGCAGATGAGCTTCCCTGACACCGTTTCTGACAGTTTGTGCAGAAAGTCTACCGTTGTGCAAACCCACAGTTTCATCGGCTGTCTGTGTCTGGTCTCAGACCATCCCGCAGGTGAAGAAGCCGGATGTGGAGGTCCTGGGCTGGCGTGGTTGCTTGTGGTCTGCGGTTGTGAGGCCGGATGTGGAGGTCCTGGGCTGGCGTGGTTGCTCGTGGTCTGAGGTGAAGAAGCCGGATGTGGAGGTCCTGGGCTGGCGTGGTTGCTCGTGGTCTGCTGTTGTGAGGCCGGATGTGGAGGTCCTGGGCTGGCGTGGTTGCTCGTGGTCTGCGGTTGTGAGGCCGGATGTGGAGGTCCTGGGCTGGCGTGGATGCTCGTGGTCTGCGGTTGTGAGGCCGGATGTGGAGGTCCTGGGCTGGCGTGGTTGCTCGTGGTCTGCAGTTGTGAGGCCTGTTGGACGAGTTGCCAAATTCTTTAAAACCATACTTGTAACTGTTTCGCAACACAAGGGGTGGGAGCATGTTCCTAGTGACGTACTGGGTTGTCTTCACCACCCACTGGGGGTGGGGGGAGCATGTTCCCAGTGACATACTGGGTTGTCTTCACCTGGTGGGGCTCGAGCGTGTTCGGCAATAGAACTCCTAAAGGGCCAATGGCGTCTTAAAATGTTAATGACATAGGTCTACTTAGTAATAGAAACAACTAAATATTTTGAGTGAATAATTATTTTATATACAGTTGCATTTGGAAAGTTTTCAGACCCCTTGACTTTCTACACATTTTGTTACGTTACAGCCTTATTCTAAAATGTATTAAATAGATTTATTTCCTCATCAACCTGGATTTACTTATGTAAACAGGATTTTATTTACATAAGTATTAACACCCTTTGCTTTGAGCTCAGGTGTGTACCTGTTTCCATTTAAATTCAAATGATTGGACATGATTTGGAAAGGCACACACCTGTCTATATAAAGGTCCCACAGTTGACAGTGCATGTCAGAGCAAAAACCAAGACATGAGGTCGAAAGAATTGTCCGTAGAGCTCCGAGACAGGATTGGTACGGGATTTCTTAAGTTATGTCGTAGCACAGGGGGGGGGATTTCTTTAGTCATGTCGTAGCACAGGGAGGATTTCTCAAGTAGCACAGCGGGGATTTCTTAAGTAGTGTCGTAGCACAGGGGGGATTTCTTAAGTCATGTCGTAGCACAGGGGGGATTTCTTAAGTCGTGTCGTAGCACAGGGGGGATTTCTTAAGTCGTGTCGTAGCACAGGGGGGATTTCTTAAGTCGTGTCGTAGCACAGGGGGGATTTCTTAAGTCATGTCGTAGCACAGGGGGGGATTTCTTAAGTAGCACAGGGGGGATTTCTTAAGTCATGTCGTAGCACAGGGGGGGATTTCTTAAGTAGCACAGGGGGGATTTCTTAAGTAGTGTCGTAGCACAGGGGGGATTTCTTAAGTAGTGTCGTAGCACAGGGGGATTTCTTAAGTTGTGTCGTAGCACAGGGGGATTTCTTAAGTAGCACAGCGGGGATTTCTTAAGTAGTGTCGTAGCACAGGGGGATTTCTTAAGTCATGTCGTAGCACAGGGGGGATTTCTTAAGTAGCACAGCTGGGATTTCTTAAGTAGTGTCGTAGCACAGGGGGGATTTCTTAAGTCAGCTTTCTTCTTTTGTTTTCTAATACTCCTCTGTTCCTCAAGAAGGGGGGAGGCCGTTGCCATCACGACTTCCCATCAAACCAACTCCTTGAATGCCCTTCTTGAAGTTTGCAGTTGTGTGTATTAAAAAAAACAACACTCAAAACATATTTTCGTACCCTTTAGTGTGTTTTATACCTGGGATATCACGTTTCAACAGGAAACAGTTAAACTCACTGGAGAACGGTGTCCACTTTCCAGTTAGTGGATTGGTTGATACTTCAACCCCTGTCCAACCCCTGTCCAATAGATTATTGACTCGCAGTACACAGTGATCCCTGTTGGGATTGAACCCGTAACCTTGCCAAACACTATAGATATAACCAGATGAAGGGAGGCTGTAATCATCATGAGACAGAGGAACATCGGGGCCCCCAGCTAACTCTGGGGAGGGGAGGGGGGGGTCTACCATCCAGTGTGGTGGTTTGGATGGTGTTAATGTAGGCCTTGTCAAAACACAGCAACATTTAACACAATCTAGTCTTTTTCTTACAGCGTAATGACGGAACAGAATAAAATGTAACTGTGTTTCCTTTCCTCCACTCAGATACCTGAACGATCTGTATACGTTGGAGCTGCGTGCCGGCTCCAGTGTGGTGGGCTGGGACATCCCCATCACCTACGGGGTGTTGCCCCCGCCCAGAGAGAGCCACACTGCCGTCGTCTACACGGAGAAGTCCCGTCTGGTCATCTATGGAGGCATGAGTGGTTGTCGTCTGGGGGATCTGTGGATCTTAGACATAGGTGAGTGACGGCTCGAGTTTCCTGCCCGACTAGTTTATCAAATCAAGTTAATTTGTCTAGACGGGATACACATGGTGTTCACAGTACAGTGACACGCTGACTGGCAGGTTTGCGTGGCATCGACCAATGGCTGGCTGCGGTGCTACGTTATCGACTGTGCAGTTGGGCATCACGTCGTTATATCATGTTATGTGCTTGGCTGATATGTTAAACACCTACACAGGCTGTCCAATTATGGTCGAAAGATCTGATTGGTCAACAGACCAAATAGTGTAAAAAATAATCAAAATAGAGCTGTGTGTGTAAACGTAGCCTATTGCACGATCTAGGTTTATTAATATTATAATTAGTATTATTATAATTATTGGTATTATTATAATTATTGGTATTCTTATTAGTATTTTTTATAATTGTTATTATTAGTAGTGTTATTAGTATTATTATAATTATTGGTGTTATTATAATAATAATTATTGGTATAATTTGTATTATTATAATTATTGGTATTATAATTATTGGTATTATTATAATGGTTGGTATTATTATAATTTGTGTTATTATTTAAATTTAAATTATTATAATTAGTATTATTTTATTATAATTAGTATTATTATTATTATAATTAGTATTATTATTAGTATTGTTTTTATTATAATTAGTATTATTATTATTGGTATTATTATAATCGTAATTATTATAATTAATATAATTATTATTAATAATTAGTATTGATATTATAATTAGTATAGTCACTTCACACAGCGGGATCAAAAGCACTAAAATCCCACGTTAAAACTAGTACGGTTACGCTGAACCACAGGACAAGAGAAAAGCTACGACCGCAGACAATCCCAGATAATACACTATGAAGTGGTATAGTGGATCTTTCTAGCAGGTTTTCTGGGCCCAGATTAAGCCTACTTCCTGGGCTGAAATGATTTAAAATGGAGACATTTGTTGTTTTTTTAGTACAGTGGCTGGATGAGTTATTTGCTTTCCTCTGCAGACACCCTCACATGGAATAAGCCCTCGATCAACGGAACAGCTCCTCTCCCTCGCAGTCTCCACTCTGCCACAACTATCACCAACAAGTGAGTTCAATGTCATGTTTTAAAATGTGCGTATGTGATCCCTGTGGGAATTGAACCCACCGAGTTGGCATTGCTGGCTCCTACCAACTGAGTCACAGGATCATACTCATGGCCATCTTTATTCTTCACAAACTCAACTGTCCCACCTCTCTCTCTGTCTCTTTGTCTCACTCTCCCCTCTGTCTCACTCTCCCCTCTGTCTCACTCTCCCTCCTCACCTGTCTCCCTCCTCACCTGTCTGTTCTGTAACAGGATGTACGTGTTCGGAGGCTGGGTTCCCCTGGTGATGGATGACGTCAAAGTAGCGACACACGAGAAGGAGTGGAAGTGCACCAACACACTGGCCTGTCTCAACCTAGGTATGTCAGACTGACCAACACACTGGCCTGTCTCAACCTAGGTATGTCAGGCTGACCGACACACTGGCCTGTCTCAACCTAGGTATGTCAGGCTGACCGACACACTGGCCTGTCTCAACCTAGGTATGTCAGACTGACCGACACACTGGCCTGTCTCAACCTAGGTATGTCAGACTGACCCCACACACTGGCCTGTCTCAACCTAGGTATGTCAGACTGACCCCACACACTGGCCTGTCTCAACCTAGGTATGTCAGGCTGACCGACACACTGGCCTGTCTCAACCTAGGTATGTCAGGCTGACCGACACACTGGCCTGTCTCAACCTAGGTATGTCAGACTGACCGACACACTGGCCTGTCTCAACCTAGGTATGTCAGGCTGACCGACACACTGGCCTGTCTCAACCTAGGTATGTCAGACTGACCGACACACTGGCCTGTCTCAACCTAGGTATGTCAGACTGACCCCACACACTGGCCTGTCTCAACCTAGGTATGTCAGACTGACCCCACACACTGGCCTGTCTCAACCTAGGTATGTCAGGCTGACCGACACACTGGCCTGTCTCAACCTAGGTATGTCAGGCTGACCGACACACTGGCCTGTCTCAACCTAGGTATGTCAGACTGACCGACACACTGGCCTGTCTCAACCTAGGTATGTCAGACTGACCGACACACTGGCCTGTCTCAACCTAGGTATGTCAGACTGACCGACACACTGGCCTGTCTCAACCTAGGTATGTCAGACTGACCCCACACACTGGCCTGTCTCAACCTAGGTATGTCAGACTGACCCCACACACTGGCCTGTCTCAACCTAGGTATGTCAGGCTGACCGACACACTGGCCTGTCTCAACCTAGGTATGTCAGACTGACCGACACACTGGCCTGTCTCAACCTAGGTATGCCAGACTGACCGACACACTGGCCTGTCTCAACCTAGGTATGTCAGGCTGACCGACACACTGGCCTGTCTCAACCTAGGTATGTCAGACTGACCGACACACTGGCCTGTCTCAACCTAGGTATGTCAGGCTGACCGACACACTGGCCTGTCTCAACCTAGGTATGTCAGACTGACCCACACACTGGCCTGTCTCAACCTAGGTATGTCAGGCTGACCCCACACACTGGCCTGTCTCAACCTAGGTATGTCAGGCTGACCCCACACACTGGCCTGTCTCAACCTAGGTATGTCAGGCTGACCGACACACTGGCCTGTCTCAACCTAGGTATGTCAGGCTGACCGACACACTGGCCTGTCTCAACCTAGGTATGTCAGGCTGACCGACACACTGGCCTGTCTCAACCTAGGTATGTCAGGCTGACCGACACACTGGCCTGTCTCAACCTAGGTATGTCAGGCTGACCCCACACTCTGGCCTGTCTCAACCTAGGTATGTCAGGCTGACCCCACACTCTGGCCTGTCTCAACCTAGGTATGTCAGACTGACCCCACACACTGGCCCGTCTCAACCTAGGTATGTCAGACTGACCGACACACTGGCCTGTCTCAACCTAGGTATGTCAGGCTGACCGACACACTGGCCTGTCTCAACCTAGGTATGTCAGACTGACCCCACACACTGGCCTGTCTCAACCTAGGTATGTCAGACTGACCCCACACACTGGCCTGTCTCAACCTAGGTATGTCAGACTGACCGACACACTGGCCTGTCTCAACCTAGGTATGTCAGGCTGACCGACACACTGGCCTGTCTCAACCTAGGTATGTCAGACTGACCCCACACACTGGCCTGTCTCAACCTAGGTACAGTGGGGAGAACAAGTATTTGATACACTGCCGATTTTGCAGGTTTTCCTACTTACAAAGCATGTAGAGGTCTGTCATTTTTATCATAGGTACACTTCAACTGAGAGCAAATTAATTACTTAAAAATCATACAATGTGATTTTCTGGGTTTTTGTTTTAGATTCCGTCTCTCACAGTTGAAGTGTACCTATGATAAAAATTACAGAAATCTACATGCTTTGTAAGTAGGAAAACCTGCAAAATCGGCAGTGTATCAAATACTTGTTCTCCCCACTGGATGTCAGGCTGACCGACGCACCTGCCGGTCTCAACCTAGGTATCTCAGGCCGACCCAACACACCACTCTCTTAGATAAAATGGCCTAAAAATTACCACATTTGATGCCCAGTTTTTATAAAACGTTGAGTACAAACACAGTCAGCAGTGAAGCACAAAAGAAATCCCCTAAAAAAAAACTCAATTCTGACTGACAAACGTACCTCGGTAACAATGTACCTCTCAACTGATCCATGTAAAATGCTGCTCCTCTTGTCTTCTACTGTTTCCATTGACGATAACATCATATTTTACCAGACTCGATGGTGTGGGAGTCAGTTCTACTGGACTCTCTAGAGGATAATATCCCCAGGGCCCGAGCTGGACACTGCTCCGTGGCCATCAACTCACGTCTGTACGTCTGGAGCGGACGGGACGGATACCGCAAGGCCTGGAACAACCAGGTGTGCTGTAAGGACCTCTGGTACCTGGAGACAGGTGAGTGCTTCATCAGTGTCACTTCATCAGTCGGTATGATGCTGGTTATTCACCTGTCACTTCATCAGGCAGTATGATGCTGGTTATTCAT
Organism: Oncorhynchus clarkii lewisi; assembly: GCF_045791955.1. Classification (NCBI taxonomy): domain Eukaryota; kingdom Metazoa; phylum Chordata; class Actinopteri; order Salmoniformes; family Salmonidae; genus Oncorhynchus; species Oncorhynchus clarkii. The sequence continues at coordinate 73,075,430 of NC_092162.1, forward strand.
CAGGCAGTATGATGCTGGTTATTCACCTGTCACTTCATCAGGCAGTATGATGCTGGTTATTCACCTGTCAGTATAATGCTGGTTATTCACTTCATCAGTCAGCATGATGCTGGTTATTCACCTGTCACTTCATCAGTCAACATGATGCTGGTTGTTCACTTCATCAGTCAGCATGATGCTGGTTATTCACCTGTCACTTCATCAGTCAGCATGATGCTGGTTGTTCACTTCATCAGTCAGTATGATGCTGGTTATTCACTTGTCGCTTCATCAGTCAGCATGATGCTGGTTATTCCCCTGTCAGCATGATGCTGGTTATTCACTTCATCAGTCAGTATGATGCTGGTTATTCCCCTGTCAGCATGATGCTGGTTATTCACCTGTCACTTCATCAGTCAGCATGATGCTGGTTATTTACCTGTCAGCATGATGCTGGTTATTCACCTGTCTCTTCATCTGTCAGTATGATGCTGGTTATTCCCCTATCAGCATGATGCTGGTTATTCACCTGTCACTTCATCTGTCAGTATGATGCTGGTTAATCCCCTGTCAGCATGATGCTGGTTATTCCCCTGTCAGTATGATTATGGTTATTCACCCCGTCACTTCATCTGTCAGTATGATGCTGGTTATTCACCTGTCACTTCATCAGTCAGCATGATGCTGGTTATTCATCAGTCAGTATGATGCTGGTTATTCACCTGTAACCTTCATCAGTCAGTATGATGCTGGTTATTCATCTGTAACCTTCATCAGTCAGTATGATGCTGGTTATTCACCTGTAACCTTCATCAGGCAGTATGATGCTGGTTATTCACCTGTCACTTCATCAGTCAGCATGATGCTGGTTATTCCCCTGTCAGCATGATGCTGGTTATTCACTTCATCAGTCAGTATGATGCTGGTTATTCCCCTGTCAGCATGATGCTGGTTATTCATCTGTAACCTTCATCAGGCAGTATGATGCTGGTTATTCACCTGTCACTTCATCAGTCAGCATGATGCTGGTTATTCCCCTGTCAGCATGATGCTGGTTATTCACTTCATCAGGCAGTATGATGCTGGTTATTCATCAGTCCGTATGATGCTGGTTATTCATCTGTAACCTTCATCAGTCAGTATGATGCTGGTTATTCACCTGTAACCTTCATCAGGCAGTATGATGCTGGTTATTCACCCATCACTTCATCAGTCAGTATGATGCTGGTTATTCATCAGTCAGTATGATGCTGGTTATTCACCTGTAACCTTCATCAGTCAGTATGATGCTGGTTATTCACCTGTAACCTTCATCAGGCAGTATGATGCTGGTTATTCATCAGTCAGTATGATGCTGGTTATTCACCCTGTCACTTCATCAGTCAGCATGATGCTGGTTATTTGTCAGTCACTATGAAGCTGGTTATTCATCAGTCAGTATGATGCTGGTTATTCACCTGTCACTTCATCAGTCAGTATGATGCTGGTTATTCATCAGTCAGTATGATGCTGGTTATTCATCAATCAGTATGATGCTGGTTATCCACCTGTCACTTCATCAGTCAGTATGATGCTGGTTATCCACCTGTCACTTCATCAGTCAGTATGATGCTGGTTATTCACTTCATCAGGCAGTATGATGCTGGTTATTCACTTCATCAGGCAGTATGATGCTGGTTATTCACCCGTCAATTCATCAGTCAGCATGATGCTGGTTTTTCACCCTGTCACTTCATCAGTCAGCATGATGCTGGTTATTTGTCAGTCACTATGAAGCTGGTTATTCATCAGTCAGTATGATGCTGGTTATTCACCTGTCACTTCATCAGTCAGTATGATGCTGGTTATCCACCTGTCACTTCATCAGTCAGTATGATGCTGGTTATCCACCTGTCACTTCATCAGTCAGTATGAGGCTGGTTATTTACTTCATCAGACAGTATGATGCTGGTTATTCACTTCATCAGGCAGTATGATGCTGGTTATTCACCCGACACTTCATCAGTCAGCATGATGCTGGTTATTCACCCTGTCACTTCATCAGTCAGCATGATGCTGGTTATTTGTCAGTCAATATGAAGCTGGTTATTCATCAGCCAGCATGATGCTGGTTATTCACCCCGTCACTTCATCAGCCATCATGATGCTGGTTATTCACTTCATCAGTCAGCATGATGCTGTTTATTCATCAGTCAGCATGATGCTGGTTATTCATCAGTCAGCATGATGCTGGTTATTCATCAGTCAGCATGATGCTGGTTATTCACCTGTCACTTCATCAGTCAGCATGATGCTGGTTATTCACCTGTCACTTCATCAGTCAGCATGATGCTGGTTATTCACAAAAATGCTTGTGTGTGTGTGTTAATTGTAAATGTATTTTTTAAATTACAAAATGTAAATGATTTAATCAGGTTGTTATTTAAGTCCTAACTGCTGCTCTGTTTTTATTCGTCTCCTCACAGAGAAGCCCCGCCCCCCGTCACGGGTGCAGCTGGTGAGAGCCAACACCAGTAGCCTGGAGGTGAGCTGGGGGGCGGTACCTACTGCAGACACCTACCTGTTACAGCTGCAGAAGTACGATATCCCCCCCGCCCCGGCCGCTACCACGCCCGGCGTCAGCCCCGCGACGCCACTGCCGGTCAATTCCTCCCCCAAAAGCCCCGTCTCAGCCTCGGCAGTGTCCGCCCAGGGCCACCCTCTCCAGGGCATCACCCTGGTCCCCTCCATGCCTGGGAGTCCAGTTCCTGCTCGCGGACCAGGTAACCGCTACTTACACGACAGTTTTTAGGCTGTTACTGTAATATTTTAAATGCTGTAGTTTCATTTCTCTGTAACTTTTCAAAAATAAGTAGATTGTAAAGGCTATGGTGAAGGAAAAGACATGCTGTCTAAACAATCTGTTTTTTAAAATTATTTTTATTATTATTTTTTATTTTTTTTACATCAAAATCAAATGGTTTCTTTCCAGATCAGCAACCTTCTAAACAGGGTTTTATTGTTTCTTCTCTTCAGCTATTCTTAAGGTGTCTGCTCCCCAATCCACCACAGGCGCCTCCATCGTCACGGTGAGACAGGCCAACCAGGGCGGGAAATCCCCTGTCATGGTTACATCACTTCCTGCTGGGGTCCGAATGGTGGTGCCGGCCCAGGTCGCACAGGGAACCGTATGAATAAATAAATACATTTATGGTCTGAGTTCTGGTCAAATGTAGTGCACTGTGTAGGATTCCATCTGACAGGGTTCCTTCTGGTTCCATCTGACAGGGTTCCTTCTGGTTCCATCTGACAGGGTTCCTTCTGGTTCCATCTGACAGGGTTCCTTCTGGTTCCATCTGACAGGGTTCCTTCTGGTTCCATCTGACAGGGTTCCTTCTGGTTCCATCTGACAGGGTTCCATCTGACAGGGTTCCTTCTGGTTCCATCTGACAGGGTTCCTTCTGGTTCCATCTGACAGGGTTCCTTCTGGTTCCATCTGACAGGGTTCCATCTGGTTCCATCTGACAGGGTTCCTTCTGACAGGGTTCCTTCTGGTTCCATCTGACATTTAACCTGTCAAATAATGGATTAAGACTGAAGAATTGGCACAAAATTGGCTCTTTTTTGTATACATTTTTTATAAAAAAAAAAGGTTATTTGGGTGTCGTCACTGTATGTTGTCTCTGAGGGCCTATTCCTATCTGCTTCCTCCTTCTCAGCCAATGGGCAGCAGCCCTCAGATGAGTGGCATGGCTGCGTTGGCTGCAGCAGCTGCGGCCACCCAGAAGATCCCGCCCTCCACGGCCACCATGCAGTTGCCAGCCGGTGCCACCATAGTCAAGACAGTAGCCATGAGCCCTGGCGCACAGACTGTCAAAGTAGCTTCGCCTGTTATGGTAAGAGATCCTGCTTGGACTAATAGTAACACACACACTCTCCATGTAAACCTCAGCTGTCAATTATAAAGTCAGCTGGCTGGCTCACTAGAGCGATTCATTTTGTAGTAGGGACGTGGATATTTGATCAATATCCACACTACCTACCGTACCACTTGGAATGAAGCAACCATTTTATTCTAAGTCCTGTAGGAATGTATTCTGAAGGGAATTATTAACACAACATGTAAAGTGTTGGTCCCATGTTTCATGAGCTGAAAGAAAAGATCCCAGGAATGTTCCATTATGAACAAAAAAGCTTATTTCTCTCAAATTTTGTGCACAAATTTGTTTATATCCCTGTCGGTGAGCATTTCTCCTTTGCTAAAATAATCCATCCACCTGAGAGGTGTGGCATATTAAGAAGCTGATTGAACAACATGATCATTACACAGGTGCACCTTGTGCTGGGGACAATAAAAGGCCACTCTAAAATTATTGTGATGTCATTATGGGTTATTGTGATGTCATTCTGGGTGGGGTATTATGTGTAGATTGATGAGGAGAAAAAATATATTTTATCCATTTTAGAATAAGGTTGTAACGTGATAAAGTTTAGGGGTCTGAATACTTTTCGAACACACTGCATATACGAACTGTGTTGTGAGCATAATATATATTCATTATTTGAAACGGGTGTCCAGCCCATATGGGCTTTAAAGGCACTACTTACATTAAAAAACTAAAAGAACAGTAGATATTTGAAACCTGACTCTCACCCCCTCCATGTCTCGTTCCTTCTCTCAGATTAGTAACCCAGCTACTCGCATGCTGAAGACTGCTGCGGCTCAGGTGGGCACGTCAGGTGTCGCCACACCCGGAACGCCCAATCGGCCAATCATCACCGTGCACAAGTCTGGCACGGTGACGGTTGCCCAGCAACACCAGGTGGTTACCACGGTAGTGGGAGGAGTCACCAAGACCATCACTCTGGTTAAGAGTCCCCTCACTCTGGGGGGAGGTGGCACGCTGGTAAGATCACACCTGACAGAGGCTGTTTAGTGGCCTTAGCAGGATCACTTAGTTAGCCAGTGAACTCTGATAAATATGAATAACATAATAATTTTGTATAATTCACTAGACACTTAAGATTTTCTGGTTCGGTTTCTGTAATTGTTTGTTTCGACTCTTATTGAAATAATCCGTGCCCATTTTTCAAGCATCATCATAAAAATGTATTTAAAACAATAACGTTTTAAGCCAGTCAGCTGACCAGCTTATTGACCCCTGGGTTTAGCAGGGACTCACTGCGTCTGTTTTGTGCCCCCGTTCTAAGCTGACCGCGGCCAACCAGGGTCAAAACAAAGTGATGTCTGGGAAGGACGTGCAGCATTGGGTTAGTTAGGATGTCTTCTGTTGTCTTTTACATGAACAGTCCATTCCCCCCCTCACATATGAAACATGTACAGTAGCACAGTCCATTCCCTCCATGAGGGGCTCACATATTAAACATGTACAGTGGGACAGTCCATTATCCCCATGGGGGGGGTCACATATTAAACATGTACAGTAGAACAGTCCATTCCCTCCATGGGGGGGGGGGGGTCACATATTAAACATGTACAGTAGAACAGTCCATTATCCCCATGGGGGTGGGGGGGCCACATATTAAACATGTACAGTGGAACAGTCCATTATCCCCATGGGGGTGGGGGGGCCACATATTAAACATGTACAGTAGAACAGTCCATTCCCTCCATGGGGGGGGGTCACTTATTAAACATGTACAGTGGAACAGTCCATTCCCTCCATGGGGATCACATATTAAACATGTACAGTAGAACAGTCCATTCCCTCCATGGGGGGCTCACATATTAAATACAGTAGAACAGTCCATTCCCTCCATGAGGGGCTCACATATTAAACATGTACATTAGAACAGTCCATTCCCTCCATGGGGGGGGGAGTCACATATTAAACATGTACAGTAGAACAGTCCAGTCCCTCCATGGGGGGCTCACATATTAAATACAGTAGAACAGTCCATTCCCTCCATGGGGGGGGGGGTCACATATTAAATACAGTAGAACAATCCATTCCCTCCATGGGGGGGGTCACATATTAAATACAGTAGAACAGTCCATTCCCTCCATGGGGGGCTCACATATTAAATACAGTAGAACAGTCCATTCCCTCCATGGGGGGCTCACATATTAAATACAGTAGAACAGTCCATTCCCTCCATGGGGGGGTCACATATTAAATACAGTAGAACAGTCCATTCCCTCCATGGGGGGCTCACATATTAAATACAGTAGAACAGTCCATTCCCTCCATGGGGGCTCACATATTAAATACAGTAGAACAGTCCATTCCCTCCATGGGGGGCTCACATATTAAATACAGTAGAACAGTCCATTCCCTCCATGGGGGGCTCACATATTAAATACAGTAGAACAGTCCATTCCCTCCATTGGGGGCTCACATATTAAATACAGTAGAACAGTCCATTCCCTCCATGGGGGGGTCACATATTAAATACAGTAGAACAGTCCATTCCCTCCATGGGGGGCTCACATATTAAATACAGTAGAACAGTCCATTCCCTCCATGGGGGGGGAGTCACATATTAAACATGTACAGTAGAACAGTCCATTCCCCCCATGTGGGGGTCACGTATTAAATACAGTAGAACAGTCCATTCCCTCCATGGGGGGGGTCACATATTAAATACAGTAGAACAGTCCATTCCCTCCATGGGGGGCTCACATATTAAATACAGTAGAACAGTCCATTACCCCATGGGGGGGCTCACATATTAAACATGTACAGTAGAACAGTCCCTCCATGGGGGGCTCACATATTAAATACAGTAGAACAGTCCATTCCCTCCATGAGGGGCTCACATATTAAACATGTACAGTAGAACAGTCCATTCCCTCCATGGGGGGGCTCACATATTAAACATGTACAGTAGAACAGTCCATTCCCCCCATGTGGGGGTCACGTATTAAATACAGTAGAACAGTCCATTCCCTCCATGGGGGGCTCACATATTAAATACAGTAGAACAGTCCATTCCCTCCATGAGGGGCTCACATATTAAACATGTACAGTAGAACAGTCCATTCCCTCCATGGGGGGGGAGTCACATATTAAACATGTACAGTGGAACAGTCCATTCCCTCCATGGGGGGGAGTCACATATTAAATACAGTAGAACAATCCAGTCCCCCCATGTGGGGGTCACGTATTAAATACAGTAGAACAGTCCATTCCCTCCATGGGGGGGGTCACATATTAAATACAGTAGAACAATCCAGTCCCCCCATGTGGGGGTCACGTATTAAATACAGTAGAACAGTCCATTCCCTCCATGGGGGGGGTCACATATTAAATACAGTAGAACAGTCCAGTCCCCCCATGTGGGGGTCACGTATTAAATACAGTAGAACAGTCCAATCTGAATAAGTCACGTGGAAGCGTCATAGTGTCATGCTGCATTACACTAAATAGAAATAGACCTATGTTGATAGTAAAAGTCATGTGGTGTTAGACCAGTCTTTCCTCTGTGATCTGACGGTCTCTCCTACTTCCTGTCCTCTAGCTGTCTAACCTGTCCAACCTGGGGAAGGTGATGTCCGTGGTCCAGACCAAGCCTGGTCAGACAGGAGCGGTGACGGGACAGGCTGGCTCCAGCCTCCAGCACATCCTACAGGTCAGTAATACATTTAGTTATGTAATACAGGTCAGTAATACATTTAGTTATGTAATACAGGTCAGTAATACATTTAGTTGTGTAATACAGGACAGTGGTGCCTGTAGTTGTGTAACACAGGACAGTGGTGCCTGTAGTTGTGTAACACAGGACAGTGGTGCCTGTAGTTGTGTAACACAGGACAGTGGTGCCTGTAGTTGTGTAACACAGGACAGTGGTGCCTGTAGTTGTGTAACACAGGACAGTGGTACCTCTAGTTGTGTAATACCAGACAGTGGTACCTGTAGTTGTGTAATACCAGACAGTGGTACCTGTAGTTGTGTAATACCGGACAGTGGTGCCTGTAGTTGTGTAACACAGGACAGTGGTGCCTGTAGTTGTGTAACACAGGACAGTGGTGCCTGTAGTTGTGTAACACAGGACAGTGGTGCCTGTAGTTGTGTGATACAGGACAGTGGTGCCTGTAGTTGTGTGACACAGGACAGTGGTGCCTGTAGTTGTGTGACACAGGACAGTGGTGCCTGTAGTTGTGTGACACAGGACAGTGGTGCCTGTAGTTGTGTGATACGGGACAGTGGTGCCTGTAGTTGTGTAATACGGGACAGTGGTGCCTGTAGTTGTGTAATACGGGACAGTGGTGCCTGTAGTTGTGTAACACGGGACAGTGGTGCCTGTAGTTGTGTAATACCGGACAGTGGTACCTGTAGTTGTGTAACACAGGACAGTGGTGCCTGTAGTTGTGTAATACAGGACAGTGGTACCTGTAGTTGCGTAATACGGGACAGTGGTACCTGTAGTTGTGTAACACGGGACAGTGGTGTCTGTAGTTGTGTGATACAGGACAGTGGTACCTGTAGTTGTGTAATACGGGACAGTGGTGCCTGTAGTTGTGTGATACAGGACAGTACACAACGATCAACTTATTGGTGAATTCACATCGTCAGCCGATTCTCATCCGTAGTTTCTGTGAGATCCCGTGGAAACAGACATGGAATATGTTCTGACGTATAGAGAAGAGTCTCCAACTGTCTACCAAGCTGAAATGGTGCTGGTTGTTTTCATGCATAAACCAACAGTTGGTGTAATCCATCTCGACGGAGATCACACCAACTCAAGGTGGGGCTCTATTTCACAAAGGTGTAGCATGATAAATGTTAGCTTCCACCTCTCGTCTTCACTTCTGACCCCTCTGTGTCTCTATCTCTGTGTGTCTCTCTCTCTCTATCTCTCTCTGTCTCTCTCTGTCTCTGTCTCTGTCTCTCTCTCTCTCTCTCTCTATCTCTCTGTCTCTCTATCTCTCTGTGTCTTTATCTCTCTGTGTCTTTATCTCTATCTCTCTGTCTCTCTGTCACTCTCTCTCTCTCTTTCTCTGTCTGTCTCTCTCTCTGTCTGTCTCTCTGTTTCTTTCTCTCTCTCTCTCTCTGTCTCTCTCTCTGTCTCTCTCTCTGTCTCTCTCTCTGTCTCTCTCTCTGTCTCTCTCTGTCTCTCTCTGTCTCTGTGTCTCTCTCTCTCTCTCTCTCTCCTCTTCCTGTCCCGCCAGACGAAGGGTCCTCTTCCGGCGGGTACTATCCTGAAGTTGGTGACGTCAGCCGACGGCACGCCCACCACCATCATCACCACTTCCAAGGCCGGGACCACCGTAGGGGGCAAGCCCACCATCTTGTCCTACAGCAGCATGCCTACCTCCACCTCCAAGCCGGGCACCCACATTATCAAGACCATACCCATGTCTTCCATCGGACAAACAGGTTAGTCTGCTTCCTATCGATCGTTTCAGTCAATTGCAGGTCTGGAGCCTTTTTTAAAATTTTGGTCAGGCGCTGGTGAATATTTCTCTGGAAAAAGTCTCTTGCCGAGCACCAGTACATGGATTTGACAGTCAAACTATCACTTAAATAGCAGCCAACCGTTGTCACTGCTGCTATGCTATGCCACGTTGTGATTGGTTTAAGTTAACTAACAGGAACATTTCTGTGATGGCAGTCTCCCGACATCAACATTCGACGTTCCAGAATATAGATATTTGTCTTGACTTGAATCAAAATGCAACACTTCAAAATTAACCTTATAGCAAGCAGTCTTCTAACCAAGCAGTCTTCTAACCAAGCAGTCTTCTAACCAAGCAGTCTTCTAACCAAGCAGTCTTCTAACCAAGCAGTCTTCTACAAGCAGTCTTCTAACCAAGCAGTCTTCTAACCAAGCAGTCTTCTACAAGCAGTCTTCTAACCAAGCAGTCTTCTAACCAAGCAGTCTTCTAACCAAGCAGTCTTCTAACCAAGCAGTCTTCTAACCAAGCAGTCTTCTAACCGAGCAGTCTTCTAACCGAGCAGTCTTCTAACCGAGCAGTCTTCTAACCGAGCAGTCTTCTAACCGAGCAGTCTTCTAACCGAGCAGTCTTCTAACCGAGCAGTCTTCTAACCGAGCAGTCTTCTAACCGAGCGGTCTTCTAACCGAGCGGTCTTCTAACCGAGCGGTCTTCTAACCGAGCGGTCTTCTAACCGAGCGGTCTTCTAACCGAGCGGTCTAACCAAGCAGTCTTCTACAAGCAGTCTTCTAACCGAGCGGTCTTCTAACCGAGCGGTCTTCTAACCAAGCAGTCTTCTAACCAAGCAGTCTTCTAACCAAGCAGTCTTCTAACCAAGCAGTCTTCTACAAATGGTATTCTAACCAAGCAGTCTTCTACAAATGGTCTTCTAACCAAGCAGTCTTCTACAAATGGTCTTCTAACCAAGCAGTCTTCTAACCAAGCAGTCTTCTACAAATGGTCTTCTAACCAAGCAGTCTTCTACAAATGGTCTTCTAACCAAGCAGTCTTCTACAAATGGTCTTCTAACCAAGCAGTCTTCTACAAATGGTCTTCTAACCAAGCAGTCTTCTACAAATGGTCTTCTAACCAAGCAGTCTTCTACAAATGGTCTTCTAACCAGGGATTCACTGATTCACACGATTCACAGATTCCGTGTGTTTTATTGTTTAGCTGTTCTAACAGGACGTGCCTCATCTCCTCCTTTTCACGCACTTGATTTCAACGTGATAATCGATAGGAGTGAACAGTGTGCTTCTCTTCCTATTCCGGTGACCCCCCCCCCCCCCCCGTATCAAAATGCAACATTTCAAAATGTCTGTTCTGCAGGTTGTCCTCTAACCAGTGATGTGAAAAAATATATATAAAGTTTAAATTAAATTGAGTCAATAACATTCAGAGAAAATCCCTAACTGAAAAAACTGCCATCAACATGTCTCCATCATCAAAGGGATTATTTCATTACGAATAAACCTACCTAATGCAACAATGCTGTGATGTTAGTTAGCAGATGTGTATCTTTCAAATTACTACTACTACTATATATATATATATATATGTTATTTAAGCAGGGAGTCACCATTGAGACCAGGTTCTCTTTCACAGGGAGCCCTGCATATACAATGACAAAAATCTTATCCAATATAAAACTAGTAAAATACAGCACAACACAAATACACAAGAAAAAAAAAACTATTACTTTTCTCATTAAGAAGGTGAGAAATCAATATTTTTTTCTAAAATTGATAAGAGGTACCAGAACATCCTATTGTAATGTATTGTGTAGCTGGTTCCAGCGATGAGGTGTTTTAAAACTAAATGCGGATTTATAAATGTGTCCATTTGGGGATCTGATAGTATTTCTGATTGGCTTAACTCACCACCACTAATGAGCTGTAGAGCCTCTCAAAGTCATGTTTTCTTCACCCCAATCAACAAGCAAACCAAGTCTTTTATTTTATTTTATTATGATTTTGTTTTTTACATCCATTGAGAATGACAATAGTTCCTCAATGTCTAGCTCTCTCTCGTTTGATAACCACTCTGTGTGAAAGGGACAAAATGTCATGCTCTGATCCAGTGGAAACATCATGAAAATAGGTCTACAGCTGTGTCTGTCCTGACCTCACTGGCACAGGAGACTAACTCTGAGGACCAGGAATATTTTATACAAGTTTGCTAGTGCAAGCTTTGGGCCTGACCCAAGTTAATAGTTGATACAATGTTTCAAGTTTGTTGCAGACAGACCATGTGTAGCCAATGTTGATTTATAGGATATTTATTGTTATCCATATATCGTCTATTTGCAGGCTGCAATGTTTTTATTTGTTGGCTTTATGTAGGCTTTTAAAAAAAAAATTTTTTACATAGTTGGCAATATAAGTAACTGAGGTTTTTATAATCTATTTATAATTTTGATTAACTACGTGACAATGATTTTGAGATATGAAGCCATTTTATTTTTTAAATTAAATTTAAACTGCTCCATGAAAAGGTGGATATGAAAACCGTAACTGGCACACACAGATTGGTAGAAATTAAGACACATTTGCAAAGCAAGTACATTTCTGTAGGCTTCGGTGCACACCACTCGCATGTGCAGAGGGAGTGGCGGGGAACGAAATTGAATGAGAGACACGTAACGGAGGGGGGGAAAAAAGAGAACGTAGGGAACACAACCGATCACTTGGTTTTGGTTTCTTTTTGTCGTTGTCGTGAGTCGCTTTAATGCACATAACAAATGGAAAGATAATTTGGGATAATTTCACCTGCCACAAAGCAGACTCCAGATGCCGTACTACTACTACTACTACTACTACTACTACTACTACTACTACGAACAACAACTACTACTACTACGAACAACTACTACGAACAACTACTACTACTACGAACAACTACTACTACTACGAACAACTACTACTACTACGAACAACTACTACTACTACGAACAACTACTACTACTACGAACAACTACTACTACTACGAACAACTACTACTACTACGAACAACTACTACTACTACGAACAACTACTACTACTACGAACAACTACTACTACTACTACTACTACTACTACTACTACTACTACTACTACTACGAACAACTACTACTACTACTACTACTACTACTACTACTACTACTACTACTACTACTACTACTACTACTACAACAACTACTACTACTACGAACAACTACTACTACTACGAACAACTACTACTACTACGAACAACTACTACTACTACGAACAACTACTACTACTACGAACAACTACTACTACTACGAACAACTACTACTACTACGAACAACTACTACTACTACGAACAACTACTACTACTACGAACAACTACAACTACTACGAACAACTACTACTACTACGAACAACTACTACTACTACGAACAACTACTACTACTACGAACAACTACTACTACTACGAACAACTACAACTACTACGAACAACTACTACTACTACGAACAACTACTACTACTACGAACAACTACTACTACTACGAACAACTACTACTACTACTACTACTACTACTACTACTACGAACAACTACTACTACTACTACTACTACTACTACTACTACTACTACTACTACTACTACTACTACTACTACTACGAACAACAACTACTACTACTACGAACAACTACTACTACTACGAACAACTACTACTACTACTACTACTAACTACTACTACTACTACGAACAACTACTACTACTACGAACAACTACTACTACTACGAACAACTACTACTACTACTACTACTACTACTACTACTACTACTACTACTACTACTACTACTACTACTACGAACAACTACAACTACTACGAACAACTACTACTACTACTACTACTACGAACAACAACTACTACTACTACAACTACTACTACTACAACTACTACTACTACTACTACTACTACTACGAACAACAACTACTACTACTACTACTACTACTACTACTACTACTACTACTACTACTACTACTACTACGAACAACTACTACAACTACTACTACTACTACTACTACGAACAACAACTACTACTACTACGAACTACTACTACTACTACTACTACTACTACTACTACTACTACTACTACTACTACTACTACTACTACTACGAACAACTACTACTACTACTACTACTACTACTACTACTACTACTACAACTACTACTACTACTACTACTACGAACAACAACTACTACTACTACTACTACTACTACTACTACTACTACTACTACTACTACTACTACTACTACTACTACTACTACTACTACTACTACTACTACTACTACTACTACTACTACTACTACTACTACTACTACTACTACTACGAACAACAACTACTACTACTACTACTACTACTACTACTACTACTACTACTACTACTACTACTACTACTACTACTACTACTACGAACAACTGTATGACTGCAGTAGAATTGTATTGGCCCCCCCTAGTAGTCATACCACCCATAGGATTTTACCTGCAGTTTTGTCTTATAGATTTAACACCCCTTAATGTAAACATTAAGAACAAAAAAAACTGTAATCTGTATTGAGGTCGGGATTTTCTTCCGCGAGCAGAAATTTGGCCCAGTTCCATCTCTTCCCACTGCCGGCCACTGGGCTTCCTGTCATGACCATATTTGGTGGGGAGTGGAAATTCCGACCGGATTCTTCAGGTTTAGATATCTGGTGAAACGTCTGGCTCCTTGTTCCGTCTACTTGTTCTAGCTATGGCATCATTTTTCAATTTAATTTTCGGGAATATAAATTTAATTTTCAACATTAATTTCCAATGATATTGTACTTTTATCAGGTAACGACTAAATGAGTCCAAAAGTGTGCTGGGATTTATTTTATTGATATACCAGAAATGGGTTCCCCCTTGCCTACTACATGCACTAATGTGTTTTAATCTGTTGTCTGGTCAGGAGTGACAGGAAGTGGTATGAAGTCCCCCATTACCATCATTACCACTAAGATGATGACACCAGGCACCGGGACACCAGGCAAGATCATCAGCGCAATGCCCAGAACTGGGGCTGGTCAGCAGGGACTCACACAGGTACACCAACCCCCCTCTATCCCTTCTCTAACCTTTAACCCTGGTGCAGTAACACCAAGCATGATCATCAGCACTATGCACAGAACGGGCTGGTCAACAGGGACTCACACAGGTACACCAACCCCCCTCTATCCCTTCTCTAACCTTTAACCCTGGTGCAGTAACACCAGGCATGATCATCAGCACTATGCACAGAACGGGCTGGTCAACAGGGACTCACACAGGTACACCAACCCCCCTCTATCCCCTCTCTAACCTTTTAATCCTGGTACAGTAACACCAGACATGATCATCAGCACTGTGCCCAGAACTGGGGCTGGTCAGCAGGGACTCACACAGGTAAAGAGGATGTACAAGTCAGTAATAAACCCCTTTATGATAAAATCCATAATCAAATTAGTAAAACTAACATTTGTAAAATGCTGCAGAAATTTGACCTTTTTTAAAATCTAACTCGGCAAGTCAGTTAAGAACAAATTCTCATTTTCAATGACGACCTAGGAACAGTGGGTTAACTGCCTTGTTCAGGGGAACAGTGGGTTAACTGCCTTGTTCAGGGGAACAGTGGGTTAACTGCCTTGTTCAGGGGAACAGTGGGTTAACTGCCTTGTTCAGGGGAACAGTGGGTTAAGTGCCTTGTTCAGGGGAACAGTGGGTTAAGTGCCTTGTTCAGGGGAACAGTGGGTTAACTGCCTTGTTCAGGGGAACAGTGGGTTAACTGCCTTGTTCAGGGGAACAGTGGGTTAACTGCCTTGTTCAGGGGAACAGTGGGTTAACTGCCTTGTTCAGGGGAACAGTGGGTTAACTGCCTTGTTCAGGGGAACAGTGGGTTAACTGCCTTGCTCAGGGGAACAGTGGGTTAACTGCCTTGCTCAGGGGAACAGTGGGTTAACTGCCTTGCTCAGGGGAACAGTGGGTTAACTGCCTTGCTCAGGGGAACAGTGGGTTAACTGCCTTGCTCAGGGGAACAGTGGGTTAACTGCCTTGCTCAGGGGAACAGTGGGTTAACTGCCTTGCTCAGGGGAACAGTGGGTTAACTGCCTTGTTCAGGGGAACAGTGGGTTAACTGCCTTGTTCAGGGGAACAGTGGGTTAACTGCCTGTTCAGGGGAACAGTAGGTTAACTGCCTTGTTCAGGGGAACAGTAGGTTAACTGCCTTGTTCAGGGGAACAGTGGGTTAACTGCCTTGTTCAGGGGAACAGTGGGTTAACTGCCTTGTTCAGGGGAACAGTGGGTTAACTGCCTTGTTCAGGGGAACAGTGGGTTAACTGCCTTGTTCAGGGGAACAGTGGGTTAACTGCCTGTTCAGGGGAACAGTAGGTTAACTGCCTTGTTCAGGGGAACAGTAGGTTAACTGCCTTGTTCAGGGGAACAGTGGGTTAACTGCCTTGTTCAGGGGAACAGTGGGTTAACTGCCTTGTTCAGGGGAACAGTAGGGGAACAGTGGGTTAACTAGGGGAACAGTGGGTTAACTGCCTTGTTCAGGGGAACAGTGGGTTAACTGCCTGTTCAGGGGAACAGTAGGGGAACAGTGGGTTAACTGCCTCACTCAGAGGAACAGTGGGTTAACTGCCTGTTCAGGGGAACAGTGGGTTAACTGCCTGTTCAGGGGAACAGTGGGTTAACTGCCTTGTTCAGGGGAACAGTAGGGGAACAGTGGGTTAACTGCCTTGTTCAGGGGAACAGTAGGGGAACAGTGGGTTAACTGCCTCTGCCTGTTCAGGGGAACAGTGGGTTAACTGCCTTGTTCAGGGGAACAGTGGGTTAACTGCCTTGTCAGGGGAACAGTAGGGGAACAGTGGGTTAACTGCCTGAACAGTGGGTTAACTGCCTGTTCAGGGGAACAGTAGGGGAACAGTGGGTTAACTGCCTCCTCAGAGGAACAGTGGGTTAACTGCCTGTTCAGGGGAACAGTGGGTTAAGGGGAACAGTGGGTTAACTGCCTTGTTCAGGGGAACAGTAGGGGAACAGTGGGTTAACTGCCTTGTTCAGGGGAACAGTAGGGGAACAGTGGGTTAACTGCCTCGCTCAAGGGAACAGTGGTTTAACTGCCTTGTTCAGGGGAACAGTGGGTTAACTGCCTTGTTCAGGGGAACAGTGGGTTAACTGCCTTGCTCAGGGGAACAGTGGGTTAACTGCCTTGTTCAGGGGAACATTGGCTTAGCCTGTTCAGGGGAACAGTGGGTTAACTGCCTTGTTCAGGGGAACAGTAGGTTAACTGCCTTGTTCAGGGGAACAGTGGGTTAACTGCCTTGTTCAGGGGAACAGTGGGTTAACTGCCTAGCTCAGGGGAACAGTGGGTTAACTGCCTTGCTCAGGGGAACAGTGGGTTAACTGCCTTGCTCAGGGGAACAGTGGGTTAACTGCCTTGCTCAGGGGAACAGTGGGTTAACTGCCTTGCTCAGGGGAACAGTGGGTTAACTGCCTTGTTCAGGGGAACAGTGGGTTAACTGCCTTGTTCAGGGGAACAGTGGGTTAACTGCCTTGTTCAGGGGAACAGTGGGTTAACTGCCTTGTTCAGGGGAACAGTGGGTTAACTGCCTTGTTCAGGGGAACAGTGGGTTAACTGCCTTGTTCACTGCCTTGGGGAACAGTGGGTTAACTGCCTTGTTCAGGGGAACAGTGGGTTAACTGCCTTGTTCACTGCCTTGGGGAACAGTGGGTTAACTGCCTTGTTCAGGGGAACAGTGGGTTAACTGCCAGTGGGTTAACTGCCTTGCTCAGGGGAACAGTGGGTTAACTGCCTTGCTCAGGGGAACAGTGGGTTAACTGCCTTGCTCAGGGGAACAGTGGGTTAACTGCCTTGCTCAGGGGAACAGTGGGTTAACTGCCTTGCTCAGGGGAACAGTGGGTTAACTGCCTTGCTCAGGGGAACAGTGGGTTAACTGCCTTGCTCAGGGGAACAGTGGGTTAACTGCCTTGCTCAGGGGAACAGTGGGTTAACTGCCTTGCTCAGGGGAACAGTGGGTTAACTGCCTTGTTCAGGGGAACAGTGGGTTAACTGCCTTGTTCAGGGGAACAGTGGGTTAACTGCCTGTTCAGGGGAACAGTGGGTTAACTGCCTTGTTCAGGGGAACAGTAGGTTAACTGCCTTGTTCAGGGGAACAGTGGGTTAACTGCCTTGTTCAGGGGAACAGTGGGTTAACTGCCTTGTTCAGGGGAACAGTGGGTTAACTGCCTTGTTCAGGGGAACAGTGGGTTAACTGCCTTGTTCAGGGGAACAGTGGGTTAACTGCCTGTTCAGGGGAACAGTAGGTTAACTGCCTTGTTCAGGGGAACAGTAGGTTAACTGCCTTGTTCAGGGGAACAGTGGGTTAACTGCCTTGTTCAGGGGAACAGTGGGTTAACTGCCTTGTTCAGGGGAACAGTAGGGGAACAGTGGGTTAACTGCCTGTTCAGGGGAACAGTGGGTTAACTGCCTTGTTCAGGGGAACAGTGGGTTAACTGCCTTGCTCAGGGGAACAGTAGGGGAACAGTGGGTTAACTGCCTTGTTCAGGGGAACAGTGGGTTAACTGCCTGTTCAGGGGAACAGTAGGGGAACAGTGGGTTAACTGCCTCACTCAGAGGAACAGTGGGTTAACTGCCTGTTCAGGGGAACAGTGGGTTAACTGCCTGTTCAGGGGAACAGTGGGTTAACTGCCTTGTTCAGGGGAACAGTAGGGGAACAGTGGGTTAACTGCCTTGTTCAGGGGAACAGTAGGGGAACAGTGGGTTAACTGCCTCGCTCAAGGGAACAGTGGTTTAACTGCCTTGTTCAGGGGAACAGTGGGTTAACTGCCTTGTTCAGGGGAACAGTGGGTTAACTGCCTTGCTCAGGGGAACAGTGGGTTAACTGCCTTGTTCAGGGGAACATTGGCTTAGCCTGTTCAGGGGAACAGTGGGTTAACTGCCTTGTTCAGGGGAACAGTAGGTTAACTGCCTTGTTCAGGGGAACAGTGGGTTAACTGCCTTGTTCAGGGGAACAGTGGGTTAACTGCCTTGCTCAGGGGAACAGTGGGTTAACTGCCTTGCTCAGGGGAACAGTGGGTTAACTGCCTTGCTCAGGGGAACAGTGGGTTAACTGCCTTGCTCAGGGGAACAGTGGGTTAACTGCCTTGCTCAGGGGAACAGTGGGTTAACTGCCTTGCTCAGGGGAACAGTAGGGGAACAGTGGGTTAACTGCCTCGCTCAGGGGAACAGTAGGGGAACAGTGGGTTAACTGCCTTGTTCAGGGGAACAGTGGTTTAAAAGTCTTGTTCAGGGGAACAGTGGGTTAACTGCCTTGCTCAGGGGAACAGTGGGTTAACTGCCTTGCTCAGGGGAACAGTGGGTTAACTGCCTTGCTCAGGGGAACAGTGGGTTAACTGCCTTGCTCAGGGGAACAGTGGGTTAACTGCCTTGCTCAGGGGAACAGTGGGTTAACTGCCTTGCTCAGGGGAACAGTGGGTTAACTGCCTTGCTCAGGGGAACGGTGGGTTAACTGCCTTGCTGAGGGGAACGGTGGGTTAACTGCCTTGCTCAGGGGAACGGTGGGTTAACTGCCTTGCTCAGGGGAACGGTGGGTTAACTGCCTTGTTCAGGGGAACGGTGGGTTAACTGCCTTGCTCAGGGGAACGGTGGGTTAACTGCCTTGTTCAGGGACAGAACGACAGATTTGTTACCTTCAATACAATGTGAAGCAGATTAGTGATGGGTGCAGTTATTCAAATATCCAAATGGACTGGTAGTTCCTACCAAGGCAGCAGCTACTCTTCCTTGGGTTTATTATGGATCCCCATTAGTTCCTACCAAGGCAGCAGCTACTCTTCCTGGGGTTTATTATGGATCCCCATTAGTTCCTGTCAAGGCAGCAGCTACTCTTCCTTGGGTTTATTATGGATCCCCATTAGTTCCTACCAAGGCAGCAGCTACTCTTCCTGGGGTTTATTATGGATCCCCATTAGTTCCTACCAAGGCAGCAGCTACTCTTCCTGGGGTTTATTATGGATCCTCATTAGTTCCTGTCAAGGCAGCAGCTACTCTTCCTGGGGTTTATTATGGATCCCCATTAGTTCCTACCAAGGCAGCAGCTACTCTTCCTGGGGTTTATTATGGATCCCCATTAGTTCCTACCAAGGCAGCAGCTACTCTTCCTGGGGTTTATTATGGATCCTCATTAGTTCCTGTCAAGGCAGCAGCTACTCTTCCTGGGGTTTAATATGGATCCCCGTTAGTTCCTGCCAAGGCAGCAGCTACTCTTCCTGGGGTTTATTATGGATCCCCATTAGTTCCTACCAAGGAAGCAGCTACTCTTCCTGGGGTTTAATATGGATCCCCGTTAGTTCCTGCCAAGGCAGCAGCTACTCTTCCTGGGGTCCAGCAACATTAAATCAGTTATTTGAAAAATAATATAATATTTTAAATTGTATAACAGTTAAGAGCCTTGCTCAGGGGAATAACTGTGTATATTTCCTATATTGCACATGTATACATTCTCTGTTACTACCAGGTGGCGCCGAAGTGTTCCCCAGGACAGCCCGGAACTATTTTACTGTATATAAGGCCTCTATGTAGATTAACATGCTGTTATTATTATTATTATGTTACTACCAGGTGGTGCTGAAGGGTGCCCCAGGACAGCCCGGAACTATTTTACGGACCGTCCCCATGGGAGGTGTACGTCTCGTCTCCCCGGCAACGGTTTCCGGTGTCAAACCTAACGTCACCACCCTGGTCGTCAAGGGAACCACAGGTAAGGAGCTCAGTGATAATCTCATCACGGCTTTGCTAGTCATGTCTAGTTATGCTACTAAATATGGTTTTAGTTAGTGATTTAATATGATTTTAGTTAGTGATTTAATATGATTTTAGTTAGTGATTTAATGTGATTTTAGTTAGTGATTTAATGTGATTTTAGTTAGTGATTTAATATGATTTTAGTTAGTGATTTAATGTGATTTTAGTTAGTGATTTAATGTGAATTTAGTTAGCGACACATTGAATCATCAACAGGTCACCGGCAGGCTTTAGCTTGTGCTGTTTTGCAGCATCAGTCCCGTTACACGAGCCTGGGAACCAGTCTGTTAGCGCTACCAATGGCCGTCAATCAATTCATAATTCAATGTTCTCCCTCTGAACAGGTGTGACTACGTTGGGTACGGTGACTGGCACAGTGTCGACCAGCCTGGCAGGAGGAAGTGTTGCCACCGTTGCTCCTATCACCACCTTGGGCACCATGACGACCCTGCCAGGACAGGTCACCGTCTCCGCAGCACAGGTACAGTTTATGTAGATGACGTAGGATGCGTTTACACAGGTAGCCCAATTCTGATCTTTTGCCCAATTATCGGCAAAAGAGCTAATCTAATTGGTCAATAGTCCAATTAGTGAATAAAAAGAATTGCAGCCTTAGTGTTTTATATGTCAGTCCAGTTTAGTACTGGTACGTACTGTCGTCATTAATACTTGGAATGGATTGACTTCCATTTAAATTTGCTGCTGAGCTTGTCCTGGTGGCATACACCTGGGAGACACCAATCTGACTATGATACGTCCGGGAGACACCAAGCTGACTATGATACGTCCGGGAGACACCAAGCTGACTATGATACGTCCGGGAGACACCAAGCTGACTATGATACGTCCGGGAGACACCAAGCTGACTATGATACGTCCGGGAGACACCAAGCTGACTATGATACGTCCGGGAGACACCAAGCTGACTATGATACGTCCGGTAGACACCAAGCTGACTATGATACGCCCGGGAGACACCAAGCTGACTATGATACGTCCGGGTGACACCAAGCTGACTATGATATGTCCGGGAGACACCAAGCTGACACCAAGCTGACTATGATAAGTCAGGGTGACGTTGCAGTGCTTCTTGTATGAACTGTGGAAATTATTTTTCTGTTCAAACATGCCACCATGAAAACATATCACTCGGAGTGACATAACATTCCATTTTATATACATTTTTCTTAATTATAATGGCTAGATTGAATTGTATTAAGTTGTTTAATTGACATCTTGCATCTCTGTCCTCCAGGCAGGAGGCCAGGCCACCCAGGTGACCTTAATCACTTCCCCTAGCGGTGTGGAGGCTCAGCCTGTCCATGACCTTCCTGTCTCCATCCTGTCATCCCCCACCTCCGCCGACCCCTCCTCCACCCAGCCCGAGGCAGGCGACCCAGGCACCGTGACCCTGGTCTGCTCAAACCCCCCCTGCGAGACCCACGAGACCGGCACTACCAATACAGCTACCACGGCCTCCGCTAACATGACTGGTAATGGTGGGGCGGAGAGGGTGTGTTCAAACCCGCCGTGCGAAACCCACGAGACCGGCACCACCAACACTCAAACGACAGCGTCCTCCAACATGGGCCAGGTGCAGCAGGTGTGCACCAACCCGCCGTCAGAGACCCACGATACAGGTACCACCAACACCCAGACCACCGCCAGCTGTAACATGGGATCCAACCAGCAACAACAAGGCTCCAGCGTAGCCAACAACACCAGCGGGTCTGATCCCCCGTCCTCTCCGCCCCCCTCCTCCTCCTCCTCCGGAGACCTCTCCCCCTCGTCTGTTTCTGGTACCAGCTCTGTGCCCGGGGTGCTACGACCGGAGACTCTGAGAACAGGGACCACCTACACCTCGACCACCGCACGCTCTAACATGGGCTCTGACAAGATGGGCATGACGCTCAGCTCCTCGTCCTCAGATAACCAGAGCAAGTCATCCAGCGGAGGAGGAGGAGGAGGATCCCCCCTCACCTCTCCTGTCTGCTCCAATCCACCTTGTGAATCACACGAGACTGGAACTACCACTACCTCGACGCAGGACAACTCCAGTATGGGCATCGGGCAGACTACAGGGACAGTGCAGAGAGTGTGTTCCAATCCACCGTGTGAGACGCACGAAACAGGGACGACCAACACCCCGTCTCAGACTACGTCCAACCTGACAGGAACGGGGACAGGAACGGGGACAGGAACGGGCACGGGCACGGTCCAGAGAGTGTGTTCCAATCCGCCGTGTGAGACGCACGAAACAGGAACCACCAACACCCCGTCTCAGACTACGTCCAACCTGACAGGAACGGGGACAGGAACGGGGACAGGAACGGGCACGGGCACGGTCCAGAGAGTGTGTTCCAATCCGCCGTGTGAGACGCACGAAACAGGAACCACCAACACCCCGTCTCAGACTACGTCCAACCTGACAGGAACGGGGACAGGAACGGGGACAGGGACGGGCACGGTCCAGAGAGTGTGTTCCAATCCGCCGTGTGAGACGCACGAAACGGGCACCACCAACACAGCTACCACAGGTAGGACTTACTGTTATCTATCCACTGAGCCTGTAACCCGTCCCTTTCTTCAAGTTGACAGATTCAGGTTCGTACAGTCAGGGTTCGTACAGTCAGGGTTCGTACAGTCAGGGTTCGTACAGTTTTGAAAATCCTGGAGAAGTCATTGTATTTGAAAATGTTTTTTTCCCCAGGCCTGGAAAGTTGTGGGAAATTATCAAATCGGAAAATAAATGAATTTGTCATTTATGTTAATGTCATTTATTTAAGTACAGTTTTTAAATATTTTATTAATCAAATAAAAACCAACATACTTTTGGTCATGTAGTGGACAGCTGCTTGTCCAACTTCTCATTCCAAAATCATGGGCATTAATATGGATTTGGTCCCCCCTTTTGCTGCTATAACAGCCTCCACTCTTCTGGGAAGGCTTTCCACTAGATGTTGGAACATTGCTGCTATAACAGCCTCCACTCTTCTGGGAAGAGTTTCCACTAGATGTTGGAACATTGCTACTATAACAGCCTCCACTCTTCTGGGAAGAGTTTCCACTAGATGTTGGAACATTGCTGCTATAACAGCCTCCACTCTTCTGGGAAGGCTTTCCACTAGATGTTGGAACATTGCTGCTATAACAGCCTCCACTCTTCTGGGAAGGCTTTCCACTAGATGTAGGAACATTGCTGCTATAACAGCCTCCACTCTTCTGGGAAGGCTTTCCACTAGATGTTGGAACATTGCTGCTATAACAGCCTCCACTCTTCTGGGAAGGCTTTCCACTAGATGTAGGAACATTGCTGCTATAACAGCCTCCACTCTTCTGGGAAGGCTTTCCACTAGATGTTGGAACATTGCTGCTATAACAGCCTCCACTCTTCTGGGAAGGCTTTCCACTAGATGTTGGAACATTGCTGCTATAACAGCCTCCACTCTTCTGGGAAGGCTTTCCACTAGATGTTGGAACATTGCTGCTATAACAGCCTCCACTCTTCTGGGAACGCTTTCCACTAGATGTTGGGACATTGCTGCGGGGACTTGTTTCCATTCATCCACAAGTGATTAGGCCTGGCTCGCAGTCGGCGTTCCAATTCATCCCAAAAGGTGTTCGATGTTTTTGAAGTCAGGGCTCAATGCAGCTCAGTCAAGTTCTTCCACACCGATCTCGACAATCCAGTTCTGTATGGACCTCGCTTTGTGCATGGGGGCGTTGTCATGCTGAAACATGAAAGGGCTTTCCCCAAACTGTTCCCACAAAGTTGGAAGCATGAAAGCACAGAATTGTCTAGAATGTCATTGTATGCTGTAGTGTTATGATTTCCCTTCACTGGAGTGAAGGGGCCTAGCCTGA
Source organism: Oncorhynchus clarkii lewisi (assembly GCF_045791955.1). Classification (NCBI taxonomy): domain Eukaryota; kingdom Metazoa; phylum Chordata; class Actinopteri; order Salmoniformes; family Salmonidae; genus Oncorhynchus; species Oncorhynchus clarkii. The sequence continues at coordinate 73,099,480 of NC_092162.1, forward strand.
ACCATGAAAAACAGCCCCAGACCATTATTCCTCTTCCACCAAACTTTACAGTTGGCACTATGCGTTGGGGGAGGTAGCATTTTCCTGGCAGCCGCCAAACCAAGATTTGTCCGTCGGACTGCCAGATGGTGAAGCGTGATTCACCACTCCAGAGAACGCGTTTCCACTGCTCCAGTTTCCAATGGCGGCGATCTTTACACCACTCCAGCTGAAGCTTGGCATTGCGCATGATGATCTTAGGTTTGTATGCGGCTGCTCGCCCATGGAAACCCATTTCATTAAGCTTCCAACAAACAGTTATTGTGCTGATGTTGGTTCCAGAGGCAATTTGGGACTCAGTAGGGAGTGTTGCAACCGAGGACAGACGAATTTACGCGCTTCAGGACTCGGGCGGTCCAGTTCTGTGACCTTGTGTGGACTACCATTTCGCAGTATAAATGAGCCGTTGTTGCTCCTAGACATTTCCACTTCACAATAATAGCACTGTAGGGCTGACCCCAATTAGTTGATTGTTTGGTCGTTAGGCTGTTGATCGACCGATATTGTGTTACTGCTCCACTAAAACAAACGTACCAGTCCACTTTGGGGACACCTACTCATTCAAGTGTTTTTTTTACTATTTTCTACATTGTAGAATAATAATGAAGACATCAAAACTATGAAACAACAGATATGGAATCATGTAGTAACCAAAAAAGTGTTAAACAAAAATCTAAATATTTTATTTGAGAATCTTCAAAGTGGCTAGCCTTTAGCCTTGATTACAGCGTTGCATACTCTTGGCATTCTGGGTGCTGTTTATATTTAGGTGCAGGAGCGCCACAAAACTTTTCAACAAATATTCTATAAGAGGAACAGGAACCGCTCTAGAACATTTTGAGGTGGCAGGGATCCCTCCAGCGAGCTCCTGCCCAAGTTAAGCACTGCTACTTATCCCAACCTCACTGGCATGGGAAACTCTTGAGGACCCAGAATATTTTATACAATGTTGCAAGTTTGCTAGTGCAAGCTTTGGGCCTGACCCAAGTTAATAGTTGATACAATGTTTGAAGTTTGTTGCAGACAGGCCATGTGTAGCCAATGGTGATTTATAGGATATTTATTTTTAATAAATCAGGATTCTACCTGCAGGCTGCAATGTTTTGTTGTCAAATATAGCCTACATAAAGCCATGTTTTTGCAACGGCAATAGAAGTAACTTTTTAGGTTAGTATCATTTTCATTTAGATTTAGATATAATTTTGATTAACCAAAATATGCGTCAGCCAGTAGGAGCGGGAGGTTAACGTTTTTTTTATTCTGGTTATCTAGATCTCTGGCACCCTCTTGAGGCATAATAACCGTAAGCTTAAAGCATCAGACAAGCTCAATGCACTAAAGTTGATTTTGGAAAAATCGATTGGACGAAAGAAGAGACTACTTTCAGCACTTATCGTTGTCCGGGCAGATCTAGCAGGGAAGAAATTTGATGAGCTAACTTGTTGAAAAGGTGGCCTCACAGGACAGTGCCACATTGGGAAGTCACTGAGCTCTTCAGTATGGCCATTCTACTGCCAATGTTTGTCTATGGAGATTGCATGGCTGTGCGGTTGATTTTATACAACTGTCAGCAACGGGTGTGGCTGAAATAGCTAAATCCACTAAATTTAAGGGGTGTCCACATACTTTTGTGTGTGTGTGTAGATATAGATATATATCTCAGCCAGGATGTAAATGACACATTAGTGCAGGAGTGTCAAACTCAATCACCACACGGGCCATATTGAAAACGCTACGAATTCGCGGGCCAGACATAGACAATTATGTTTGAACAAAACAACGTGCATACAACTGATCCAAACTGGCCTCTGTTTTATTAGAAAAAAATGTGGCCCTTTTTTTTATAATGTCCACTTATGTCCACAGGATGCTATAAATCAAGTTTTGACATTATTAAAACAAGAGATCAGTTATATTTGTCCAGCCTTTGCTGCTATGCTTGCAGATGTGCATAACTCCAAATAACCAAACATAGCTAGGTTGTTGTAACGTTTTGAAATGTAAAACATGCATGTTTTTTTTGTGGTGTGTGTGTGGATCACTGGTGCAGTTGAATACAGCATTGCTGCATGGTGCACTCAATGTGTTGTAGGCCTTGTTGAGTAGCCAGCCTAGACTACTGTTCAAAATGTTGCTGTGATAGGCCTAGATGGGGGGGGGGGGTTGCAGCTTTTTTTTGGAGGGGCTATTTATTGTCAAGCATTAGAAACCGAAGCCAGACTGCAACATGTTAGTAGCCTAGCTAGAACTATGGCATGTGTCTGTACCAGTGGAGGCTCCTCAGAGGAGGAAGGGGAGGACCATCCTCAACAGTGACTTTCATAAAAATGTAATTTGTAAAACATTCAAGTTATAATTTTTTGATAAAACTATCCTAAATATAATCACATTACCAAATAATTGATTAAAACACACTATTTTGCAAAGAAGGTCTACAGTAGCCTCAACAGCACTCTGTAGGGTAGCACCATAGTGTAGCCGGAGGACAGCTAGCTTCCATCCTCCTCTGAGTACATTGACTTCCATACAAAACCTAAGAGGCCCATGGTTCTCACCTCCTTCCATAGACTTACACAGTAATTATGACAACTTACAGAGGATGTCCTCCAACCTATCAGAGCTCTTGCAGCATGAACTGATGTTGTCCACCCAATCAAAGGGTCAGATAATTATTCTAGTACTGAAAGCATAATCTACAGCTAGCTAGCACTGCAGTGTATAAAATGTGGTGGCTAGTTGACTCAAAGAGAGAGAAAGACAATAGTTGAACAGTTATGAACAAATTAATTTCTTCCAAAATGAAGGAGAAGCAAGAGTGGAAATAGAGAGATTTAGTATTTATTTTTTCTCTCACTTTGTTTCACTTATGTTGCTAGCAAATGCCGCTAGCTAGTTTAGCCCACTGAAACACCCTGGATGTTAACAGGCTATGACTTTCTAACACAACACTGGAACTCTTCCAAGTCAAGCTAAGTTTTTTGGTTTTATTAATGTATTGCTACTGGGGCCCTGTAACTGCTTACTGACTGTACACTAACGTTACTGCGTGATTGTAGCGGGTTTACTAATGCATTAGTTATATAAGCAATGCTGACTATGATGTTACTTTAACTAATATGGTTAAAGTTTTTTTTATTTTTTTTGCCTGGTCACAAACAGCTGATGTGTTGTGCATTGAAGTCCTCAAGGGATTGGAAAAGGTGAGAGGAGGAGAGTACATAGAAGGAATACAACGTGGCTGCTATGAAAGTGAACTGTGTTTCACGCGTGATCAGGGGTGTATTCATTCCGTCGATTCTGTTGGGGGGAAGAAAAAAAAAGTTTATTCAACAGAAGCAAAAGGAACAAAACGGGTATAAAAAACAACATACCTGTATTTGTCCAATAGAAACTCTCGTTTGCAACAGTTGGACTAATGATTACACCCCCAGATCAGCTAGATAACAAGGCAAGAGTGTGCAAGGAAATATTGAATGTCACTGTCGGTCACCTCAAATTTGTCTCTCGACCTGTGTGCACCTACGTTGTAATCTTTTATTCATAGGCTAGGTTGTAGAAACCTCGTAATGGGTATAGGGGAAAATGAGAGTATCATGGAGTAGCCTAAACCTATCACTGTTACATTGAACTGGGTGAATGGAATATGAATGACAGTAACCTAAACCCATCACTGTTACATTGAACTGGGTGAATATGAATGACAGTAACCTAAACCCGTCACTGTTACATTGAACTGGGTGAATATGAATGACAGTAACCTAAACCCGTCACTGTTACATTGAACTGGGTGAATATGAATGACAGTAACCTAAACCCGTCACTGTTACATTGAACTGGGTGAATATGAATGACAGTAACCTAAACCCGTCACTGTTACATTGAACTGGGTGAATATGAATGACAGTAACCTAAACCCGTCACTGTTACATTGAACTGGGTGAATATGAATGACAGTAACCTAAACCTGTCACTGTTACATTGAACTGGGTGAATATGAATGACAGTAACCTAAACCCGTCACTGTTACATTGAACTGGGTGAATATGAATGACAGTAACCTAAACCCGTCACTGTTACATTGAACTGGGTGAATGGAATATGAATGACAGTCATACAATATATATGCTGTAATAGAAATAAGGCCATGTTCATGAAAAAAATAAAAATAAAGGGAACACTTAAACAACACAATGTAACTCCGAGTCAATCACACTTCTGTGAAATTAAACTGTCCACTTAGGAAGCAACACTGATTGACAATAAATGTCACATGCTGTTGTGCAAATGGAATAGACAACAGGTGGAAATTATAGGCAATTAGCTAGACACCCCCAATAAAGGAGTGGTTCTGCAGGTGGTGACCACAGACCACTTCTCAGTACCTATGCTTCCTGGCTGATGTTTTGGTCACTTTTGAATGCTGGCGGTGCTTTCACTCTAGTGGTAGCATGAAACTGAGTCTACAACCCACACAAGTGGCTCAGTTAGTGCAGCTCATCCAGGATGGCACATCAATGCGAGCTGTGACAAGGTTTGCTGTGTCTGTCAGCGTAGTGTCCAGAGCATGGAGGCGCTACCAGGAGACAGGCCAGTACATCAGGAGACGTGGAGGAGGCCGTAGGAGGGCAACAACCCATCAGCAGGACCGCTACCTCCGCCTTTGTGCAAGGAGGAGCAGGAGGAGCACTGCCAGAGCCCTGCAAAATGACCTCCAGCAGGCCACTAATGTGCATGTGTCTGCTCAAACAGTCAGAAACAGACTCCATGAGGGTGGTATGAGGGCCCGACGTCCACAGGTGGGGGTTGTGCTTACAGCCCAACACCGTGCAGGACGTTTGGCAATTGCCAGAGAACACCAAGATTGGCAAATTTGCCACTGGCGCCGCGCCTTGTGCTCTTCACAGATGAAAGCAGGTTCACACTGAGCACATTTGACAGACGGGACAGAGTCTGGAGACGCCGTGGAGAACGTTCTGCAGCCTGCAACATCCTCCAGCATAACCGGTTTGGCGGTGGGTCAGTCATGGTGTGGGGTGGCATTTCTTTGGGGGCCCTCCATGTGCTCGCCAGAGGTAGCCTGACTGCCATTAGGTACCGAGATGAGATCCTCAGACCCCTTGTGAGACCATATGCTGGTGCGGTTGGCCCTGGGTTCCTCCTAATGCAAGACAATGCTAGACCTCATGTGGCTGGAGTGTGTCAGCAGTTCCTGCAAGAGGAAGGCATTGATGCTATGGACTGGCCCGCCCGTTCCCCAGACCTGAATCCAATTGAGCACATCTGGGACATCATGTCTCGCTCCATCCACCACGTTGCACTACAGACTTTCCAGGCGTTGGCGGATGCTTTAGTCCAGGTCTTGGAGGAGATCCCAGATGTTGCCATTTCTTCTGGATGTCTCTCCAACCTGTTTTGTAGATCCTTCCAGTTGGTTTGGTCATCCAATGTATGGGACATTGCAACTCAATAGATGCTAGTCAGCCTACAAGGTGAACACTTAGTTCAAAGGTAACTAAGATACATATGACCGAACTAGAAAAGCTACATTTTCTGAAGACTTATTTGTGGGCTTCAGCTGAATAAAATGATTTGTAGTTTACCATAGCCATTTGATCTTTTGATATATTGAATGAGCTAATTATTTCAAAAGGCATAAAACGTATTTGGTTGTAATGTTGCAATGTTTCCCATCAAGGGTGGTCCACCATCCTCCAGGAGAGATAATGGGTGGTCCACCATCCTCCAGGAGAGATAATGGGTGGTCCACCATCCTCCAGGAAAGATAATGGGTGGTCCACCATCCTCCAGGAGAGATAATGGGTGGTCCACCATCCTCCAGGAGAGATAATGGGTGGTCCACCATCCTCCAGGAGAGATAATGGGTGGTCCACCATCCTCCAGGAGAGATGATGGGTGGTCCAACATCCTCCAGGAGAGATGATGGGTGGTCCAACATCCTCCAGGAGAGATGATGGGTGGTCCAACATCCTCCAGGAGAGATGATGGGTGGTCCAACATCCTCCAGGAGAGATGATGGGTGGTCCACCATCCTCCAGGAGAGATGATGGGTGGTCCACCATCCTCCAGGAGAGATGATGGGTGGTCCACCATCCTCCAGGAGAGATGATGGGTGGTCCACCATCCTCCAGGAGAGATGATGGGTGGTCCACCATCCTCCAGGAGAGATGATGGGTGGTCCACCATCCTCCAGGAGAGCTCATGGGGGTGCAGGGTTTTAATTCCCCTCAAACTACATTTTAGAAATTAGATTCTCAACCGGACCTTGAAAAACTGGCTCGGATGTGTTTGAGAAGACCCAGTATGTCTCCAGACTGAGGGTTGACTATGTTTTAAAAAAAAAACTTTTATTACATTTTTTCCCTCGTGATTTAAAAATATATATATATCTATTTAAAAAATGTTGGTATTTTCTTAACTGCATCGTTGGTTAAAGGCTTGTAAGTAAGCATTTCACTGTTGTATTTGGCGCATGTGACAAATCAAATTTGATTTGATGTGTTTTATACAGTTGCCTACAACAGGAGTTGGTACATGGGATCAGAGAACATCCTCCCGGTGGCGATACCACATGGGATCAGAGAACATCCTCCCGGTGGCGATACCACATGGGATCAGAGAACATCCTCCCGGTGGCGATACCCACATGGGATCAGAGAACAGCCTCCCGGTGGCGATACCCACATGGGATCAGAGAACAGCCTCCCGGTGGCGATACCCACATGGGATCAGAGAACAGCCTCCCGGTGTCGATACCCACATGGGATCAGAGAACATCCTCCCGGTGGCGATACCCACATGGGATCAGAGAACAGCCTCCCGGTGGCGATACCCACATGGGATCAGAGAACAGCCTCCCGGTGGCGATACCCACATGGGATCAGAGAACAGCCTCCCGGTGGCGATACCCACATGGGATCAGAGAACAGCCTCCCGGTGGCGATACCCACATGGGATCAGAGAACAGCCTCCCGGTGGCGATACCCACATGGGATCAGAGAACAGCCTCCCGGTGGCGATACCCACATGGGATCAGAGAACAGCCTCCCGGTGGCGATACCCACATGGGATCAGAGAACAGCCTCCCGGTGGCGACACCACATGGGATCAGAGAACAGCCTCCCTGTATCCATACCCACATGGGATCAGAGAACAGCCTCCCTGTGGCGATACCACATGGGATCAGAGAACAGCCTCCCGGTGGCGACACCACATGGGATCACAGAACAGCCTCCCGGTGGCGATACCAAACTCCTTATTTTTTGTATACGTACTTCGAGACGCTACAAATTGTTGCTAAAGGAAAATTAATGAAATTCCATCTTTGATAATGTGTATGAACCCTTACATGTATAATAGGAAAGATTTTTCCGGACACAGATTGAGTCTCGTCCTAGACTGCAAAGATGAATCTCCGTAAGGAATCGGTTTTAATTTGGGTCCGGGAAGTTGTCCCTTATGCTGTGTTTTACACAGGCAGCCCAATTTATTTATTTTTTTGCCCAATTATTGTCAACAGATCTGATTGGCCAACACCTGTGTGTTAGTCCTGCTGTTTGGGGGGGACCGTTTTTATTCATAATGTTGGGATGTCTCTCCTCCCTCCAGCCCAGCCTGGTGACTCGACACAAGGAGACAACGGAACTCAAGAGGCTCCCTCGTCGTCCTCGGCAACCACCGAGTCCAGCGCATCGACGACATCTGGCAGAGCCGTCACCACGGTTACTCAGTCCACGCCCACACCTGGGCCCTGCGTTCCCGTAAGGACATTATTACACCTGGCTTTCATACGGTCAACTCTTTTTGGGGTTTTGGTTAGTGTATTTGTCCTTGGGGGTTAGGTATCCCTGGTTTGAGTCCCACAGCTGTTCTCTGCACTATAGACTGTTCAAGATATTTATTTTGGACATCATGGATGGGTAGCACCAACATGGATTAACTATTAAACTGGTTAATTTAAGGTTTTATCTATTAATCAAACTTTAAACCAAGCTTTTAATTAATCCTAGTATTCATTTAACCTTAATCTAAAATAAATTTCAACAATGTTGGTGCAAACAACCCAGTAAGTTTTTGGATCATTTGACAATTCATCCCTTTCTTTTTTTAAACTTCATCGCTGACTCCTTTCGCGCTCTCTCACTCTCCTCTCTCTCACTCTCCTCTCTCTCACTCTCCTATCTCTCACTCTCCTCTCTCTCACTCTCCTCTCTCTCACTCTCCTCTCTCTCACTCTCCTCTCTCTCGTTCTCCTATCTCTCGTTCTCCTATCTCTCGTTCTCCTATCTCTCGTTCTCCTATCTCTCGCTCTCCTATCTCTCGCTCTCCTTCTCGCTCTCCTTCTCGCTCTCCTTCTCTCTCTCGTTCTCCTCTCTCTCGTTCTCCTATCTCTCGTCCTCCTATCTCTCGTTCTCCTATCTCTCGTTCTCTCTCTCGCTCTCCTTCTCGCTCTCCTTCTCGCTCTCCTTCTCGCTCTCGTTCTCCTTCTCTCCTCTCTCACTCTCTTCTCTCTCACTCTCTTCTCTCTCACTCTCTTCTCTCTCACTCTCCTCTCTCTCACTCTCCTATCTCTCCTCTCTCTCGTTCTCCTTCTCTCTCTCCTTCTCTCTCTCGTTCTCCTTCTCTCTCTCCTCTCTCTCTCTCGTTCTCCTTCTCTTTCTCCTCTCTCTCGTTCTCCTTCTCTTTCTCCTTCTCTCTCTCGTTCTCCTTCTCTCTCTCGTTCTCCTTCTCTCTCTCGTTCTCCTTCTCTCTCTCGTTCTCCTTCTCTCTCTCGTTCTCCTTCTCTCTCTCGTTCTCCTTCTCTCTCTCGTTCTCCTTCTCTCTCGTTCTCCTTCTCTCTCGCTCTGCTCTCTCTCGCTCTCCTTCTCTCTCTCTCGCTCTCCTTCTCTCTCTCTCGCTCTCCTTCTCTCTCCTTCTCTCTCCTTCTCTCTCTCGCTCTCCTATCTCTCGTTCTCCTATCTCTCCTTCTCTCTCTCGTTCTCCTATCTCTCGCTCTCTCTCGCTCTCTCTCTCGCTCTCCTTCTCTCTCTCGCTCTCCTTCTCTCTCTCGCTCTCCTCCTCGCTCTCCTCTCTCGCTCTCCTTCTCTCTCTCGCTCTCCTTCTCTCTCTCGATCTCCTTCTCGCTCTCCTCTCTCGCTCTCCTTCTCTCTCGCTCTCCTTCTCTCTCGCTCTCCTCTCTCTCGCTCTCCTTCTCGCTCTCCTTCTCTCTCTCGCTCTCCTTCTCGCTCTCCTTCTCTCTCTCGCTCTCCTTCTCGCTCTCCTTCTCGCTCTCCTTCTCGCTCTCCTTCTCGCTCTCGCTCTCCTTCTCTCTCTCGCTCTCCTTCTCTCTCTCGCTCTCCTTCTCTCTCTCGCTCTCCTTCTTGCTCTCCTTGCTCGCTCTGCTTCCCGCTCTCCTTCTCTCCTTGACTCTTTCTCTTCTATATTCTCCAGGAGATCTCATCAATGTCTGGGTCGTCCGAGGCGGTGGCATCGAGGGCTGAAGAGGAAGAGGAGGCCATGCAGACCGACTCTCTCCCAGAGGGCACGGTGAGGGTTGTGACCCTGGAAGAGGCTGCTGCGGCTGGGATACATGTCCATGTGGAGGACATGGAGGAACAGAACCAGGGGGAGCAGGAGGTGCACTTCATTTCTGAGCCAAGCTTGTTGTTTAGTTGTCAAGATGTGTAAATGTATCACATTGTCCTCAACATTTTCCCCCTTTCTCTGCATCCTGTTGTCTAGGGCCTGCCTGCGGAGCTGATGTCTGAAGGTGGCTCGGGGGGCCAGCAGACCCTGATGGTGACGGGTTTAACCCCCGAGGAGCTGGCTGTTACCGCTGCAGCCGAGCAGGCAGCACAGCACGCTGCTACTGAGGAGGCCCAGGCCAAGGCCATACAGGCTGTCCTGCAGGCCGCACAGCACGCTGTCATGAGTGAGTGCACAGATGGGTGGGTGTGCGGAAGGGTGGGCAGAGAGCCGGACGGCCAGCCAGCCAGAGAGAGAGCCAGCCAGAGAGAGAGCCAGCCAGACAGACAGAGAGCCAGCCAGCCTGACCCTGGCCATACAGGCTGTCATGAGGAAGTAGAGAAAGACAGACTGGGGACTAGGGCCTACTGCTCCACTAGGGCCTTCTGCTCCACCAGGGCCTACTGCTCCACTAGAATCTACTGCTACACTAGGGCCTACTGCTCCACTAGGGCCTACTGCTCCACTAGGGTCTACTGCTCCACTAGGGCCTACTGGGCCTACTGCTCCACTAGGGTCTACTGCTCCACTAGGGCCTACTGCTCCACTAGGGCCTACTGCTCCACTAGGGCCTACTGCTCCACTAGGGCCTACTGCTCCACTAGGGTCTACTGCTCCACTAGGGCCTACTGCTCCACTAGGGCCTACTGCTCCACTAGGGTCTACTGCTCCACTAGGGTCTACTGCTCCACTAGGGTCTACTGCTCCACTAGGGCCTTCTGCTCCACTAGGGTCTACTGCTCCACTAGGGCCTTCTGCTCCACTAGGGCCTACTGCTCCACTAGGGTCTACTGCTCCACTAGGGCCTACTGGGCCTACTGCTCCACTAGGGCCTACTGCTCCACTAGGGCCTTCTGCTCCACCAGGGCCTACTGCTCCACCAGGGCCTACTGCTCCACTAGGGTCTACTGCTCCACTAGGGTCTACTGCTCCACTAGGGCCTACTGCTCCACTAGGGCCTACTGCTCCACTAGGGCCTACTGCTCCACTAGGGCCTACTGGGCCTACTGCTCCACTAGGGTCTACTGCTCCACTAGGGTCTACTGCTCCACTAGGGCCTACTGCTCCACTAGGGTCTACTGCTCCACTAGGGCCTACTGCTCCACTAGGGTCTACTGCTCCACTAGGGTCTACTGCTCCACTAGGGCCTACTGCTCCACTAGGGCCTACTGCTCCACTAGGGTCTACTGCTCCACTAGGGTCTACTGCTCCACTAGGGCCTACTGCTCCACTAGGGTCTACTGCTCCACTAGGGCCTACTGCTCCACTAGGGCCTACTGCTCCACTAGGGCCTACTGCTCCACTAGGGCCTACTGCTCCACTAGGGTCTACTGCTACACTAGGGCCTACTGCTCCACTAGGGCCTACTGGGCCTACTGCTCCACTAGGGCCTACTGCTACACTAGGGCCTACTGCTCCACTAGGGCCTACTGGGCCTACTGCTCCACTAGGGCCTACTGCTCCACTAGGGCCTACTGCTCCACTAGGGTCTACTGCTCCACTAGGGCCTACTGCTCCACTAGGGCCTACTGCTCCACTAGGGCCTACTGCTCCACTAGGGCCTACTGCTCCACTAGGGCCTACTGCTCCACTAGGGCCTACTGCTCCACTAGAATCTACTGCTCCACCAGGGCCTACTGCTCCACTAGGGCCTACTGCTCCAGCACCAGGGCCTGTTTACACAAAGCATCTGAGTAGGAGTGCTGATCTAGGATCAGTTTAAACTTTTTTTTAAATAAAAATGAATGAGATGACTTGGACAAGGGGGACCTGATCCTAGATCAGCACTCCTACTCTGAGACACTATGAATACGGGCCCTGATGTAGAACCAGCAGGGGGTGTCGTTACAGACTTGTTAAATCCCAACGCTGGCACATCTTATGAAGACTAGCAGGTTGGCTGTTTTAACCAGATGTGTGGTAGGGCTGGAGAGAGAATCGTTGGTGTTAGCAGTCTCTCCTGTCCCCCTCCAGATGAAGGAGACGGTGGCCATCACACCACCACCATCCCCATTGTGTTGACTCAGGCTGAGCTGGCAGCCCTGGTACAACAACAGCAGCAGCTGCAGGAGGCCCAGGCTCTTGCTCAGGCCCAGGCTCTTGCTCAGGCCCAGGCTCTTGCTCAGGCCCAGGCTCTTGCTCAGGCCCAGGCTCTTGCTCAGGCCCAGGCAGCAGCAGCACAACACAACCAGGTCGGTCAGCCTAACCACTGTTTTACTGCCTGTCGTTAACCGTTTGTCTGCCTTCCTGTCTGTCGCTAACTGTCTGCCTGTCTGTCGCTAACTTTCTAACTTTCTGCCTGTCTGCCGCTAACTGTCTGCCGCTAACTTTCTGCCTGCCTGTCTGTCTGTCGCTAACTTTCTGTCTGTCTGTCGCTAACTTTCTGCCTGCCTGTCGCTAACTTTCTGCCTGCCTGTCTGTCTGCCACTAACTGCCTGTCTGTCGCCAACTGTCTGTCTGTCGCTAACTGCCTGCCTGCCTGTCTGTCGCTAACTGCCTGCCTGCCTGCCTGCCTGTCTGTCGCTAACTGCCTGCCTGCCTGTCTGTCTGTCACTAACTGCCTGTCTGTCTGTCGCTAACTGCCTGTCTGTCGCTAACTGCCTGTCTGTCGCTAACTGCCTGTCTGCCTGCCTGTCTGTCGCTATCTGCCTGCCTGTCTGTCGCTAACTGCCTGTCTGCCTGCCTGTCTGTCGCTAACTGCCTGTCTGTCGCTAACTGCCTGTCTGTCGCTAACTGCCTGTCTGTCGCTAACTGCCTGTCTGTCGCTAACTGCCTGTTTGTCGCTAACTGCCTGTCTCCAACTGTCTCCTACTGCCCAGGCAGCAGCACAACACAACCAGGTCAGTCGGCCCAACCTCTGTTTTACTCTAACGGTCTGCCTGCCTCTAACCGCTCTGCCTGCATCTAACCGGTCTGCCTGTCTCTAACCGCTCTGCCTGCCTCTGTCTCTAACCGCTCTGCCTGCCTCTGTCTCTAACCGCTCTGCCTGCCTCTGTCTCTAACCGATCTGCCTGCCTCTGTCTCTAACCGATCTGCCTGCCTCTGTCTCTAACCGATCTGCCTGCCTCTGTCTCTAACCGATCTGCCTGCCTCTGTCTCTAACCGATCTGCCTGCCTCTGTCTCTAACCGATCTGCCTGCCTCTGTCTCTAACCGATCTGCCTGCCTCTGTCTCTAACCGATCTGCCTGCCTCTGTCTCTAACCGATCTGCCTGCCTCTGTCTCTAACCGATCTGCCTGCCTCTGTCTCTAACCGATCTGCCTGCCTCTGTCTCTAACCGATCTGCCTGCCTCTGTCTCTAACCGATCTGCCTGCCTCTGTCTCTAACCGATCTGCCTGCCTCTGTCTCTAACCGATCTGCCTGCCTCTGTCTCTAACCGATCTGCCTGCCTCTGTCTCTAACCGATCTGCCTGCCTCTGTCTCTAACCGATCTGCCTGCCTCTGTCTCTAACCGATCTGCCTGCCTCTGTCTCTAACCGATCTGCCTGCCTCTGTCTCTAACCGATCTGCCTGCCTCTGTCTCTAACCGATCTGCCTGCCTCTGTCTCTAACCGATCTGCCTGCCTCTGTCTCTAACCGCTCTGCCTGCCTCTGTCTCTAACCGCTCTGCCTGCCTCTGTCTCTAACCGCTCTGCCTGCCTCTGTCTCTAACCGCTCTGCCTGCCTCTGTCTCTAACCGCTCTGCCTCTGTCTCTAACCGCTCTGCCTCTGTCTCTAACCGCTCTGCCTCTAACCGCTCTGCCTCTAACCGCTCTGCCTCTAACCGCTCTGCCTGCCTCTAACCGCTCTGCCTGCCTCTAACCGCTCTGCCTGCCTCTAACCGCTCTGCCTGCCTCTAACCGCTCTGCCTGCCTCTCTCTAACCGCTCTGCCTGCCTCTCTCTAACCGCTCTGCCTGCCTCTCTCTAACCGCTCTGCCTGCCTCAAACTAAGTGTCTCTGTCTAACTGTCTCTAACTGTCTGTCTGTATTGATCGTTCTGTCTAGTCTCATTATATTTGAGTGTCTTGTCTGTCTATCGTTCTGTCTAGTCTCATTATATTTTATTGATCGTATAGATCACGACACTTGGACTCATTTAAATTTTATGATTTTATGTTAAGATAGAAAGCAACAGCGTTCTTGTTTGGAACCATTTGTTGACCTAACAGAATGAACTTTACAGTGAATCTAACAGCGAGGAGGATTACCTGCGCTGCTTGATTGACAGGGGGCGGGGCTTGTTGTGTGTGTGGGAAGTAGCCACAAGTTGAGGAGGGAGACGACAGAGTAAACTAGGGGGAAAAAAACTACTAAACGTTGGGCTTTAGTGGTCGTTTTTCAAAATATTGCGTGCGATATGCATCTCTTTTGCGATATTGATATTATGGTTTCGATGTGAATTATTGTGCAGCCCTACTGTCTTGTCTGTTTTCTGTCTGTCTTTTAGGCGGTCTGAATGTATTGTTCGCATTTGTTAAGGAAGCACCTTGAACTGCGTTTTAATTATTACGAAATGCTTTTATAAGTAACGTTTATGATTTGACCCAGCCCACCGAGGGCCTGGCCCCAGCAGACAGCCTGAACGACCCAGCGTCAGAGAGTAACGCCGATGAGCTGGCCGCTGCAGTGACCCAGGCTGTGGCCCGATTAGCTCCGTCCTGCACCTTAACCCCCACTCAGACAATGATGGTGACCAGCCCGGCTAAGATACAGGCGGCTACAACCATGGCAGAGGTGGTCAATGGAATAGAGTCTGCCGCTGGGGTGAGTGGACTGGACTAGACTGGCTTTCTGGCCTCTGTTAACCTGATTTTAATTATTGAAGTAACTCAAAATGGCTGTTATTTAGTCAGTTTCACTATGATTTATTTTATAAGACATTATAAAAGGGGTCATACATGCTCATGACAAGTCTTATAATGCATTATAACCGCACGCTTCAGGTAAAGTGTTACCAAACAGGGTTTTTTTTTTCTGGATAAAAATGAGGTTTAGGTGGTGGGCTTGGCGAATTTTCTGCGAAAATGGGTGATGCCCGATTTTAATATACAATGGGGCAAAAAAGTATTTAGTCAGTCACCAATTGTGCAAGTTCTCCCACTTAAAAAGATGAGAGAGGCCTGTAATTTTCATCATAGGTACACTTCAACTATGACAGACAAAATGAGGGAAGAAAATCACATTGTAGGATTTATGAATTTATTTGCAAATTATGATGGAAAATAAGTATTTGGTCACCTACAAACAAGCAAGATTTCTGGCTCTCACAGACCTGTAACTTCTTATTTAAGAGGCTCCTCTGTCCTCCACTCGTTACCTGTATTAATGGAACCTGTTTGAACTTGTTATCAGTATAAAAGACACCTGTCCACAACCTCAAACAGTCACACTCCAAACTCCACTATGGCCAAGACCAAAGAGCTGTCAAAGGACACCAGAAACAAAATTGTAGACTTGCACCAGGCTGGGAAGACTGAATCTGCAATAGGTAAGCAGCTTGGTTTGAAGAAATCAACTGTGGGAGCAATTATTAGGAAATGGAAGACATACAAGACCACTGATAATCTCCCTCGATCTGGGGCTCCACGCAAGATCGTAACGTGTAATAAAATATATATTTTTCCACCCTGAAAATTATTATTAAAATAATCTGTTTGAACATAGGCCCGCCCAATACTTTTTTTTATACAGAAAAAACCCTGCCAAAGAATGACGCGTATGTTTCCATCATGTTTCTTCCAGAGTCCTGACTTCTCTTCTCCTCTTTGACAAACCAACTCATTATTGTATAATATCTTCTTATTTTAAATTTTTTTAATGACTAATCTGGCTGAATAAAGGTTCCTAAAGAAATCATATTTTTTTAAATTGTAAAAAAATATATATATATATATATTAATGTAGATTCGCTCATTTTAATTATTACATATTTTTTCTGTGTTGTCTATTCCTCTAATGAATAAATGTGACATCTGTTCTTCTTCTTCTTCTTCTTTGTGTTTTGTTGTAACCGCCTTCTCCAGAGGCCAGCGCCTCCTCCTGCGGTGGCCAAAGCCCCGCTGAAGAAAGACAACCAGTGGTTTGACGTTGGCATCGTCAAGGTGACCAACACGGTGGTCACGCACTACTACCTACCCGACGAAGACGCGGCTGCCGTTGATGTAAGACACTAACGCAACGATCAACACCGCTGACTGTTGTTCTGAAGTCGCTGATGTTACCGATGATAATGCATCGGGTTTTTATATAGAGCTTTTCTAAGTGCTTTCACACATTCTGACTTTGTTTTCCTCAATTCCTCACACGCTCGCTCATAGTCTCATTCTCAAAATGTGTTGGAGGAGAACCTCCCAAGGTTCATCCTTCTGAACTTCTCCTCCAGTGCTTTTTGGGGAGGAGGAGGTAAGGAGAGACGATGCGACGAATCAAGGAAATACTTATGATCTACGGCGTCCTCCTACTAGGGTTGTTTGGTTGACCGTATTACCGGCAGTCATGAGTCATGGCCGCAGTAAAATTCCACCCGACCGTTGAGTCACGGTGATCTCCTTTTATGCATTATAAACGTGCTTTGGTTGTACCCAAATTGTACACGACCATCAGGTCCTAATGGCCTGGTACTCAGGGCTCTATTTTCTCTCTATCAGGTCCTAATGGCCTGGTACTCAGGGCTCTATTGTCTCTCTACCAGGTCCTAATGGCCTGGTACTCACAGGGCTCTGTTGTCGCTCCATCAGGTCCTAATGGCCTGGTACTCAGGGCTATATTGTCCCTCCATCAGGTCCTAATGGCCTGGTACTCAGGGCTCTATTGTCACTCCATCAGGTCCTAATGGCCTGGTACTCAGGGCTCTATTGTCACTCCATCAGGTCCTAATGGCCTGGTACTCAGGGCTCTATTGTCACTCCATCAGGTCCTAATAACCTGGTACTCAGGGCTCTATTGTCCCTCCATCAGGTCCTAATGGCCTGGTACTCAGGGCTCTATTGTCACTCCATCAGGTCCTAATGGCCTGGTACTCAGGGCTCTATTGTCACTCCATCAGGTCCTAATGGCCTGGTACTCAGGGCTCTATTGTCACTCCATCAGGTCCTAATAACCTGGTACTCAGGGCTCTATTGTCCCTCCATCAGGTCCTAATGGCCTGGTACTCAGGGCTCTATTTTCTCTCTATCAGGTCCTAATGGCCTGGTACTCAGGGCTCTATTGTCCCTCCATCAGGTCCTAATGGCCTGGTACTCAGGGCTCTATTGTCCCTCCATCAGGTCCTAATGGCCTGGTACTCAGGGCTCTATTGTCCCTCTATCAGGTCCTAATAACCTGGTACTCAGGGCTCTATTGTCCCTCCATCAGGTCCTAATGGCCTGGTACTCAGGGCTCTATTGTCCCTCCATCAGGTCCTAATGGCCTGGTACTCAGGGCTCTATTGTCACTCTAACCCCTCTGACATCGATGCAGATGTGATCTAAAATCACATCCAACACTTATCATCAAAACAGTACGCATCTTTTAAAACTCCCCTCACTGTGATGATCAGTATTGAAGAAACAAGTTCAACAGCAGGTTGAAACAGTGGAAAACATGGTTGTTTTAAAGCCTTAACACAACAAAATGGACAATGCTTTCCGAGCTGATGATTATTTCAAAACACCCATAATTATATTAGAGCCTATGAGCCCAAGCTTGAAAAAATGAAGAGAACCTATAACCCTGGCGATGCTGTTGGTTCAATGATTGTGGGAGAGAACCTATAACCCTGGCGATGCTGTTGGTTCAATGATTGTGGGAGAGAACCTATAACCCTGGCGATGCTGTTGGTTCAATGATTGTGGGAGAGAACCTATAACCCTGGCGATGCTGTTGGTTCAATGATTGTGGGAGAGAACCTATAACCCTGGCGATGCTGTTGGTTCAATGATTGTGGGAGAGAACCTATAACCCTGGCGATGCTGTTGGTTCAATGATTGTGGGAGAGAACCTATAACCCTGGCGATGCTGTTGGTTCAATGATTGTGCAGGGCGGCTTATAGTTAGCCTTCGATTATAGTGAATTTTATATTTTGATTTTGAATAGCCTAGTAAAAGGGATTTTTTAAATATATTTTCATAATTAATTGGGTGACACATTAACTTTTTAGCTATACAGAATATCTCACCACCAGTCTCCTCTCTCACTTTTTAGTCCTTTCTAGAGCGCACAGCAAGGCTGTCAACAGTTTAGTGGCACTATCTTTCGTTGCGACAGCATGTTACAATCGATGTTAGATGAAGCACTGGGTAGCTGCAGGTTAGAGAGCCCATGACATTACAGCCTTATTCTAAAATGTATTAAATTGTTGTTTTTTGTTCTTATCAATTTACACACAATACTCCATAATGACATCACAATACTCCATAATGACATCACAATACTCCACAATGACATCACAATACTCCACAATGACATCACAATACCCCATAATGACAAAGCAAAAACATGTTTAAAAAAAACAAACAAATATCACATTTACATAAGTATTCAAACCCTTTACTCAGTACTTGGTTGAAGCATCTTTGGCAGCGATTACAGCCTCGAGTCTTCTTGGGAATGAAGAAACTTCTTAGGTATGATGCTATAAACTTGGCACACCTGTATTTGGGGAGTTTCTCCCATTCTTCTCTGCAGATCCTCTCAAGCTCTGTCAGGTTGGACGGGGAGCGTCGCTGCACAGCTATTTTCAGGTCTCTCCAGAGATGTTCGATCGGATTCAAGTCCAGGCTCTGGCTGGGCCACTCAAGGACATTCAGAGACTTGTCCCGAAGCCACTCCTGCATTGTCTTGGCTGTGTGCTTAGGGTTGTTGTCCTGTTGGAAGGTGAACATTCGCCCCAGTCTGAGGTCCTGAGCGTTCTGGAGCAGGTTTTCATCCAGGATCTCTACTTTTTTCCTGTCCATCTTTCCCTCAATCCTGATTTAGTCTCCAAGTCCCTGCCTCTGAAAACCATCCCCACAGTATGATGCTGCCACCACCATGCTTCACCGTAGGGATGGTGCCAGGTTTCCTCCAGACGTGGCGCTTGGCATTCAGGCACAAGAGTTCAATCTTGGTTTCATCAGAGATAGTTGTCCATCTGGAAGGTACTCCCATCTCAACAGAGGAATTCTGGAGCTCTGTCAGTGACCATCGGGTTCTTGGTCACCTCCCCTGACCAAGGCCGTTCTCACCCGATTGCACAATTTGGCCGGGCGGCCAGCTCTAGGAAGAGTCTTGATGGTTCCAAACTTCTTCCATTTAATAATAAAGGCCACTGTCCTCTTGGGCACTTTCAATATTGCAGAAATGTTTTGGTACCCTTCCCCAGATCTGTGCCTCGACACAGTCCTGTCTCGGAGCTCTACGGATAATTTCTTAGACCTCATGGCTTGGTTTTTGCTCTGACATGCACTGTCAACTGTGGGACCTTATATAGACAGGTGTGTGCCTTTCCAAATCATGTCCAATCAATTGAATTTACCACAGGTGGACTCTAGTCAAGTTGTAGAAACATCTCAAGGATGATAAATGGAAACAGGATGCACGTGAACTCAATTTCGAGTCTCACAGCGAGGGGTCTGAAGACTTATGTAAATAAGGTATTTCAGTTTTTTTTTTACTTGTAATAAATTAGCAACAATGACAAACCTGTTTTACCTTTGCCATTATGGGGTATTGTGATGTCATTATGGGGCATTGTGATGTCATTATGGGGCATTGTGATGTCATTATGGGGTATTGTGATGTCATGGGGTATTGTGATGTCATGAGGTATTGTGTGTAGATTGATGAGGAAAAACAGTTATTTAATCAATTTTAGAATAAGGCTGTAACGTAACGGAAGAAGGTGAAAGGGTCTGAATACTTTCCGAACTCACTGAATGTTTTGATATCTAAGACATTGTAAGGTTTGTATTATTCACAACCTAAGTCTATAACTCTAAATCTATCATATAGGACCTGTTTCACGTAATCGCTATTACCTCAATATAGCCACATCATTTACCACAGTTACTCCGTAATGGGGAAAAAAATATACTTAAGAAATATTTTCAGCTAACTTAAAATAATCTTACTATAAAATAATGGCACAGGACTTATAAACATATCTTGTCAGCTAAATGAACAAGCCTAAAGCAAAAATCAAATCAAATTTATTTGTCACATACACATGGTTAGCAGATGTTAATGCGAGTGTAGCGAAATGCTTTTGCTTCTAGTTCCGACAATGCAGTAATAACCAACGAGTAATCTAACTAACAATTCCACAACAACTACCTTATACACACACAAGTGTAAAGGGATAAAGAATATGTACATACAGATATATATGAATGAGTGATGGTACAGAACGGCATAGGCAAGATGCAGTAGATGGTATAGAGTACAGTATATACATATGAGATGAGTAATGTAGGGTATGTAAACATTATATTAAGTAGCATTGTTTAAAGTGGCTAGTGATATATTTTACATCAATTTCCATCAATTCCCATTATTAAAGTGGCTGGAGTTGAGTCAGTGTGTTGGCAGCAGCCACTCAATGTTAGTGGTGGCTGTTTAACAGTCTGATGGCCTTGAGATAGAAGCTGTTTTTCAGTCTCTCGGTCCCTGCTTTGATGCACCTGTACTGACCTCGCCTTCTGGATGATAGCGGGGTGAACAGGCAGTGGCTCGGGTGGTTGTTGTCCTTGATGATCTTTATGGCCTTCCTGTGACATCGGGTGGTGTAGGTGTCCTGGAGGGCAGGTAGTTTGCCCCCGGTGATGCGTTGTGCAGACCTCACTACCCTCTGGAGAGCCTTACGGTTGTGGGCGGAGCAGTTGCCGTACCAGGCGGTGATACAGCCCGACAGGATGCTTTCGATTGTGCATCTGTAGAAGTTTGTGAGTGCTTTTGGTGACAAGCCGAATGTCTTCAGCCTCCTGAGGTTGAAGAGGCGCTGCTGAGCCTTCTTCACCACGCTGTCTATGTGGGTGGATCAATTCAGTTTGTCTGTGATGTGTACGCCGAGGAACTTAAAACGTACTACCCTCTCCACTACTGTCCCGTCAGCCTATGTCACAGAGCATAAGATATCAAGGAAAACATGTAGTTTTTCTGTGTGTTGTAGGATGACTCTGGGACGATCCCGGACTACAGTCAGATGAGGAAGATGGATCTCCAGCCTGGGACGGCCTATAAATTCAGAGTGGCCGGGATCAACACCTGTGGTCGGGGGAACTTCTCAGAGGTCTCGGCCTTCAAGACGTGTCTACCAGGCTTCCCCGGCGCTCCCTGTGCTATCAAGATCAGCAAGGTTAACATTTTATTTGATTCAATTACATTTGTAGTATTTAACCAGTTAATTCAGTAAAGAAAAAATTCTCAAACATATTTTTACCCAGGGAGTGTTGTTTTATCAAACGTATTTTACCACTCATGTTTTATTTCACCTTGTTTATATGATTCTGTGTTTGTAGCTCACGCTTTCTTCCCCTCTCTTCCTCTCCCCCCTCCTCCCTCTCTGTTTCCCCACTCCTCCCCTCCTCCCTCTCTCCCTCCCCACTCCTCCCCTCCTCCCTCTCTCCCCTCAGAGCCCAGACGGCGCCCACCTGACCTGGGAGCCTCCGTCGGTCACATCTGGTAAGATCATTGAGTACTCGGTGTATCTGGCCATCCAGAGCGCCCAGAGCGGGGAGCAGGCCAAGCCCACCACCACCACCACCCCAGCCCAGCTGGCTTTCATGCGGGTGTTCTGTGGGCCCAACCCTTCCTGCCTGGTGCAGTCGTCCAGCCTCTCCAACGCGCACATAGACTACACCACGAAGCCTGCCATCATCTTCCGTATCGCAGCCCGCAACGAGAAAGGTTACGGCCCTGCCACGCAGGTCAGGTGGCTCCAAGGTACGGAACGTTATGTTAAACTCGATTCACTTGTCAATATTACATTGAACAAAATTATAAACGCAACATGTAAAGTGTTGGTCCCATGTTTCATGAGCTGAAATTAAAGATCCCAGAAATGTTCCATTATGCACAAAAAGCTTATTTCTCTAAAATGTTTTGCACAAATTTGTTTACATCCCTGTTAGTGAGCATTTATCTTTTGCCATGATAGTCCATCTACCTGACAGGTGTGGCATATCAAGAAGCTGAGTGAACAAAATTATCATTACACAGGTGCGCCTTGTGCTGGGGACAATAAAAGGCCACTCTAAAATGTTCAGTTTTGTCACACAACACAATGCCACAGATGTCTCAAGTTTTTAGGGAGCGTGTAATTGACATGCTGACTGCAGGAATGTCCACCAAACCTGTTGCCAGAGAATTTGAATGTTAATTTCTCTACCATAAGCCGCCTCTAACATCGTTTTAGAGAATTTGGCAGTAAGTCCAACCGGCCTGACAACCACAGACCACGTGTAAACACGCCAGCCCAGGACCTCCACATCTGGCTTCTTCACCTGCGGGGGATCGTCTGAGACCAGCCACCTGGACAGCTGATGAAACTGTGGGTTTGCACAACCGAAGAATATCTGCACAAACTGTCAGAAACCGTCTTAAGGAAGTTGACCTGCATGCTCACCGTCCTCACCCAGGGTCTTGACCTGCAGTTCGGCGTCGTAACCGACTTCAGTGGGCAACATGCACACCTTCGATGGCCACTGGACAACAGTGGTCTTCAAGGATGAATCCTGAGTTCAACTGTACCGGGCAGATGGCAGACAGCGTGTATGGCGTTGTGTGGGTGAGCGGTTTGCAGATGTCAACGTTGTGAACAGAGTGCCCCATGGTGGCGGTGGGGTTATGGTATGGGGCAGGCATAAGCTACGGACAACATACACAATTGCAATTTGAATGCACAGAGATACTATGTCGAGATCCTGCTATATGATCTGAGGTACATTTGTCGTGCCATTCATCCACCGCCATCACCTCATGTTTCAGCATAATAATGCACAGTCACAAGGATCTGTACACAATTCCTGGAGGCTGAGAATTTCCCAGTTTTTTTTTTTACCCCCTCCCCCCATGGTCTGCATCATCACCAGACGTCACCACACCCGTTGAGCATGTTTGGGATGCTCTGGATCGACGTGTATGACGGTGTGTTCCAGTTCCCGACGATATCCGGTATCGTCACACAACCATTGAAGAGGAGCGGGACAACAACTCTCTGTGAAGATGTCACGCTGCAATAAGGCAAATGGTGGTCACACCCAGACACCGACTGGTTTTCGGATCTACGCCATAAATTAGGGCCGAAATCTAATTTGTCAGTTGACTGATTTCCTCATATGAACTTGTAACTCCAGTAAAATCTTTGACATGTTGTTCAGTCCAATCCGTTTCCCCTCTCCCCTGTAGAGATTAGTAAAGATGGCCTTGCAGGTAAACCTACCGTTAAGAGACCAGGTTCCTCACCTGACATGTGAGTACTAGGATTCATCCTCCACTCTCTCTCTCTCTCTCTTTTTTATTTTTAGTATCCACCAAACGATTTAAATAAGAAGTTAGAATTCGTGAATTCAACTGTACATTCCTTTAAAAAAAAATACTATGAATTAATTAATTTATTTGGAAATGCCAAAGTGTTTGAATTTTTTTTGCAGTAGTCGGTTGTGGTCACCCCCTCGGTCATAACTCTGCAGCCTTATCTGTGTTCATCTGTTGATTCGTGTTTTGTCTCCTCTTGTAGGAAACCTGCTGGTCCGAAGAAGGCCAGATCAGACCAGTGAGGGGTTACCTTCCTCTCCCCTTGTTGTCCATGATGACTATGACTGAATTCATTACCTTCCTACTGATTACAATACCGCAGGCTCCACCTAGACCCCGGACTCCAACCTCTACCAGAACCCCATCTAACCCTACAACAGCACATCCTGAACCCAGACCAGGCCCCCAATCCTGAACCCAGACCAGGCCCCCCCCCATCCTGAACCCAGACCAGGCCCCCCCCATCCTGAACCCAGATCAGGCCCCCCCCATCCTGAACCCAGACCAGGCCCCCCCCCCATCCTGAACCCAGACCAGGCCCCCCCATGCTGAACCCAGACCAGGCCCCCCCCCATGCTGAACCCAGACCAGGCCCCCCCCATCCTGAACCCAGACCAGGCCCCCCCCATCCTGAACCCAGACCAGCCCCCCCCCCATCCTGAACCCAGACCAGGCCCCCCCCATCCTGAACCCAGATCAGGCCCCCCCCCCCCCATCCTGAACCCAGACCAGGCCCGACCACCCATCAGTCACAAAATGGCTGCAAAATAGATAAAGCTGAGAAACACCAGATCCCCTGCCCTCATCACTGGACGTTGTGGTGCCATGGACGCCTTATTTCATTCTTCTGTATTTCTTCTTCTTATTATTATTATTATTGATATTTACTTGTTTAAACCATGGAAAGCACATAATTAACTTTTTTATTTTCCTAAGATATGATTTTCTGTGGAATACAAACAAACTGTTCGGTCTGGTTTAACTGTTGTTGCTAGATAGTTCTCTAGTCTCTTTCATGCGTTTCCTCTCCCCTGTTAATCTACACAAGCAATAGACAACACAAATAACTGCTCATAATATAATCTAGTGTATCTCATTATTGGAGGAGGGGGGGGAGGGGTGTGGGCATCAGTAGGTTGCATTCAGAAGAATCAGACGGTTGCTATAGGAGACGGTTGGAACATAAGAAGATGCCATCATTGTCACATCGTCATAGAGATTTAATAAATACACCAAACGGACAGCAGGTCGCTATGGAGAGGACAAGTGTTCCCCGTTCCAAGGGAATCCTCATCAACCAATCAATACTCTGTATCTGTCCTGGCTGTCATCTTGCTTTGTGACATCACTGTGTTTTTAATGTGTAGCTATGTCAGCGAGGAGACTGAGTTAAAGGATTAGCTTCAGGGAAAAAAATACCTGTGGTTCATGTAGGTTTAGGAGACTGCTTTATTCTCCCTCTAGTTGACGATCTACTCCGGTAGTTTCTCTGCTTTCATTGGAGGAGTTTGTTGACAGTGATTTGGCTGACTGCCAGGGGTGACAGTGATTTGGCTGACTGCCAGGGGTGACAGTGATTTGGCTGACTGCCAGGGGTGACACAACCCAATACGTATTTTATAACCTTATTTGACCGTTTCAGAGTTGGTGGTGTAAGGAACGATTTACGTAACAAGGACTTTTTGTACTTGTTCTGCTGCAGAACAGAACATAAGATTTGTCAGAAAAAAAGAGGAGTGGATTGTTTTATTTTTGTTTACTTAATTTTTTTTATTCAAGAAATTAATTTGCTGGAAAAAAATATTTATTTTTACCTCACCCCCCCCCTTTGAATCTGTCGATATTCCGTAGTAGAATTAATTTGTTGGACTATGGAATTCAAAAGGTTATTTTTATTTTCCCAAGGCTTGTTTTCTTTTCTTTTCTTTAGATAAATCCCAGTTTATTCCGCCCCCAAATTGTGGAGAAAGTTTTCGTATTGATAAACATTGACATTTTGTTTTTGGTGTATTATGTGTTAAGGTATGCAATTGTGTAACGTGACGAGTGTTTTCCACGTAGTCTTTTTGAGCGGAACGTTTTTTTAGTTACCTAGTGGATATGATGGCAGGGAGAGTGATTGATTGGCGCAGCTAGTATCGGCTCAGTTGTAAATAAAGTTCCTTCACGTAGCAAGAAGTAAAAAATAAAAAAATAAAACTTGAAAAAAAATGGCTTTTTATATAACTATCAGTAACAAAAATGGCTTTTATATGTTTGTCATCTCGGTTGCTTTGTCTAGATATAAAAAATAATAATAATAATTAAAAAGGAAATGTCTTCCTGCTCTGTCTTGTTCTCGCTTCTGTTTTTCCTCATTGACTATAATGCAGAACCCTTCTTCTTGATATCGTTGTCATGGTTATAATGCCCAAGTTGCGTTGGCAAGCAGGGAGGTCAGGAGGTTGTATTAAGAACCAAACATAGAAATAGAATCTAGAATAGATTGTTGAGTAGATTATATTTCTATGGAAGCAACAGCTAGCTGATGGAGATTTGAGATTTGTTCAATCTGATCTGACAGATGTTTGGGTATTAATCTGTTTGTGAATATTACTATGGAAAATTAAACTTTTTAGTGCATCCTTTTCTTACAATTTCTGGAGATGTGACTTATTTTGTGTGAATGTTGTGTTGCTAATGAGCTCCTTAACTTGGACACTGGTTGAGTTCACCACCACCTCTACTTGTGTGTAATTGTTCTTCCTTGTTTAAATGTAAAATATAAAGTACATACTGTTCGGCTATACAGTGGGGCAAAAAAGTATTTAGTCAGCCACCAATTGTGCAAGTTCTCCCACTTAAAAAGTTGAGAGAGGCCTGTCATTTTCATCATAGGTACACTTCAACTATGACAGATCACAAAATACTTATTTTCCACCATAATTTGCAAATAAATTCATAAAAAAATCCTACAATGTGATTTTCTGGATTTTTTTTCTCATTTTGTCTGTCATAGTTGAAGTGTACCTACTGTATAATACAACTTTTATTTATTTTATCAGAATATAATTGTTAGTTTAGAACATTTACATTCTTGTAAGGACGATTTCCCTAATAATCCTTTTTACATGAGTTTGACAACTACCTCTCTCAAAGAGTGCCGTGTATAAAGTCAGAAAATCTGCTGTCTCAGGCTCTGCCTGTCACCGAGGGAGTACCCCAAGGCTCGATCCTAGGCCCCACGCTCTTCTCAATTTACATCAACAACATAGCTCAGGAGGTAGGAAGCTCTCTCATCCATTTATATGCAGATGATACAGTCTTATACTCAGCTGGCCCCTCCCCGGATTTTGTGTTAAACGCTATGAAACAAAGCTTTCTCTGCCCTTAACCTTGTTCCGAACGCCTCCAAAACAAAGGTCATGTGGTTTGGTAAGAAGAATGCCCCTCTCCCCACAGGTGTGATTACTACCTCGGACGGTTTCGAGCTTGAGGTAGTCACCTCATACAAGTACTTGGGAGAATGGCTAGACGGTAGACTGTCCTTCTCTCAGCACGTATCAAAGCTGCAGTCTAAGGTTAAAACCTCTATCATACTTGCTCTTTCACCCCAGCTGCCAAACTAACCCTGATTCAGATGACCATCCTACGCATGTTAGATTACGGAGATGTAATTTATAGATTGGCAGGTCAGGTCGCTCTCGAGCGGCTAGATGTTCTTTACCATTCGGCCATCAGATTTGCCACCAATGCTCCTTATAGGACACATCACTGCACTCTATACTCCTCTGTAAACTGGTCATCTCTGTATACCTGTCACAAGACCCACTGGTTGATGCTTATTTATAAAACCCTCTTAGGCCTCACCCCCCCCATCTGAGATATCTACTGCAGCCCTCATCCTCCACATACAACACCCATTCTGCCAGTCACATTCTGTTAAAGGTCCCCAAAGCACACACATCCCAGGGTCGCTCCTCTTTTCAGTTCGCTGCAGCTAGCGACTGGAACGAGCTGCAACAAACACTTAAACTTGTATAGTTTTATTTCCTTCTCTTCATTCAAAGTCTCAATCATGGACACACTGACAGTTGTGGCTGCTTCACGTGATGAATTGTTGTCTCTACCTTCTTGACCTTTGTGCTGTTGTCTCTACCTTCTTGACCTTTGTGCTGTTGTCTCTACCTTCTTGACCTTTGTGCTGTTGTCTCTACCTTCTTGACCTTTGTGCTGTTGTCTCTACCTTCTTGACCTTTGTGGTGTTGTCTCTACCTTCTTGACCTTTGTGGTGTTGTCTCTGTCCAATAATGTTTTACCATGTTTTTGTGTTGCTACCATGATGTTGTCATGTTGAGGTGCTACCATGCTGTGTTGTCATGTTGTGCTGCTACCATGCTGTGTTGTCATGTTGAGGTGCTACCATGCTGTGTTGTCATGTTGTTCTGCTACCATGCTGTGGTGTCTTTAGGTCTCTCTTTATGTTGTGTTGTCATGTTGTGCTGCTACCATGCTGTGTTGTCATGTTGTTCTGCTACCATGCTGTGTTGTCATGTTGAGGTGCTACCATGCTGTGTTGTCATGTTGTTCTGCTACCATGCTGTGGTGTCTTTAGGTCTCTCTTTATGTTGTGTTGTCATGTTGTGCTGCTACCATGCTGTGTTGTCATGTTGAGGTGCTACCATGCTGTGTTGTCATGTTGAGGTGCTACCATGCTGTGTTGTCATGTTGTTCTGCTACCATGCTGTGTTGTCATGTTGAGGTGCTACCATGCTGTGTTGTCATGTTGTTCTGCTACCATGCTGTGGTGTCTTTAGGTCTCTCTTTATGTTGTGTTGTCATGTTGTGCTGCTACCATGCTGTGTTGTCATGTTGTTCTGCTACCATGCTGTGTTGTCATGTTGTGCTGCTACCATGCTGTGTTGTCATGTTGTGCTGCTACCATGCTGTGGTGTCATGTTGTGCTGCTACCATGCTGTGGTGTCTTTAGGTCTCTCTTTATGTTGTGTTGTCATGTTGTTCTGCTACCATGCTGTGTTGTCATGTTGTTCTGCTACCATGCTGTGGTGTCTTAGGTCTCTCTTTATGTTGTGTCTCTGTCGTGATGTGCTGCTACCATGCTGTGGTGTCATGTTGTGGTGCTACCATGCTGTGTTGTCATGTTGAGGTGCTACCTTGCTGTGTTGTCATGTTGTGTTGCTACCATGCTGTGTTGTCATGTTGTTCTGCTACCATGCTGTGTTGTCATGTTGAGGTGCTACCATGCTGTGTTGTCATGTTGAGGTGCTACCATGCTGTGTTGTCATGTTGTGTTGCTACCATGCTGTGTTGTCATGTTGTTCTGCTACCATGCTGTGTTGTCATGTTGAGGTGCTACCATGCTGTGTTGTCATGTTGTTCTGCTACCATGCTGTGTTGTCTTGTTGTGTTGCTACCATGCTATGTTGTCATGTTGTGTTGCTACCATGCTGTGGTGTCATGTTGAGGTGCTACCATGCTGTGTTGTCATGTTGTTCTGCTACCATGCTGTGTTGTCTTGTTGTGTTGCTACCATGCTGTGTTGTCATGTTGTGTTGCTACCATGCTGTGTTGTCATGTTGTGTTGCTACCATGCTGTGTTGTCTTGTTGTGTTGCTACCATGCTGTGGTGTCTTTAGGTCTCTTTATGTTGTGTTGTCATGTTGTGCTGCTACCATGCTGTGGTGTCTTTAGGTCTCTTTATGTTGTGTTGTCATGTTGAGGTGCTACCATGCTGTGTTGTCATGTTGTTCTGCTACCATGCTGTGGTGTCTTTAGGTCTCTCTTTATGTTGTGTCTCTGTCGTGATGTGTTGCTACCATGCTGTGGTGTCTTTAGGTCTCTCTTTATGTTGTGTCTCTGTCGTGATGTGCTGCTACCATGCGGTGGTGTCTTTAGGTCTCTCTTTATGTTGTGTCTCTGTCGTGATGTGCTGCTACCATGCGGTGGTGTCTTTAGGTCTCTCTTTATGTTGTGTCTCTGTCGTGATGTGTTGCTACCATGCTGTGGTGTCTTTAGGTCTCTCTTTATGTTGTGTCTCTGTCGTGATGTGTTGCTACCATGCTGTGGTGTCTTTAGGTCTCTCTTTATGTTGTGTCTCTGTCGTGATGTGTTGCTACCATGCTGTGGTGTCTTTAGGTCTCTCTTTATGTTGTGTCTCTGTCGTGATGTGCTGCTACCATGCGGTGGTGTCTTTAGGTCTCTCTTTATGTTGTGTCTCTGTCGTGATGTGTTGCTACCATGCTGTGGTGTCTTTAGGTCTCTCTTTATGTTGTGTCTCTGTCGTGATGTGTTGCTACCATGCTGTGGTGTCTTTAGGTCTCTCTTTATGTTGTGTCTCTGTCGTGATGTGTTGCTACCATGCTGTGGTGTCTTTAGGTCTCTCTTTATGTTGTGTCTCTGTCGTGATGTGTTGCTACCATGCGGTGGTGTCTTTAGGTCTCTCTTTATGTTGTGTCTCTGTCGTGATGTGTTGCTACCATGCTGTGGTGTCTTTAGGTCTCTCTTTATGTTGTGTCTCTGTCGTGATGTGTTGCTACCATGCTGTGGTGTCTTTAGGTCTCTCTTTATGTTGTGTCTCTGTCGTGATGTGCTGCTACCATGCTGTGGTGTCTTTAGGTCTCTCTTTATGTTGTGTTGTCATGTTGAGGTGCTACCATGCTGTGGTGTCATGTTGTTCTGCTACCATGCTGTGGTGTCATGTTGAGGTGCTACCATGCTGTGGTGTCTTTAGGTCTCTCTTTATGTTGTGTCTCTGTCGTGATGTGCTGCTACCATGCGGTGGTGTCTTTAGGTCTCTCTTTATGTTGTGTCTCTGTCGTGATGTGTTGCTACCATGCTGTGGTGTCTTTAGGTCTCTCTTTATGTTGTGTCTCTGTCGTGATGTGTTGCTACCATGCTGTGGTGTCTTTAGGTCTCTCTTTATGTTGTGTCTCTGTCGTGATGTGTTGCTACCATGCTGTGGTGTCTTTAGGTCTCTCTTTATGTTGTGTCTCTGTCGTGATGTGTTGCTACCATGCTGTGGTGTCTTTAGGTCTCTCTTTATGTTGTGTCTCTGTCGTGATGTGTTGCTACCATGCTGTGGTGTCTTTAGGTCTCTCTTTATGTTGTGTCTCTGTCGTGTTGTTCTGCTACCATGCGGTGGTGTCTTTAGGTCTCTCTTTATGTTGTGTCTCTGTCGTGATGTGTTGCTACCATGCTGTGGTGTCTTTAGGTCTCTCTTTATGTTGTGTCTCTGTCGTGATGTGTTGCTACCATGCGGTGGTGTCTTTAGGTCTCTCTTTATGTTGTGTCTCTGTCGTGATGTGTTGCTACCATGCTGTGGTGTCATGTTGTTCTGCTACCATGCTGTGGTGTCTTTAGGTCTCTCTTTATGTTGTGTCTCTGTCGTGATGTGTTGCTACCATGCGGTGGTGTCTTTAGGTCTCTCTTTATGTTGTGTCTCTGTCGTGATGTGTTGCTACCATGCTGTGGTGTCATGTTGTTCTGCTACCATGCTGTGGTGTCTTTAGGTCTCTCTTTATGTTGTGTCTCTGTCGTGATGTGTTGCTACCATGCTGTGGTGTCATGTTGTTCTGCTACCATGCTGTGGTGTCATGTTGAGCTGCTACCATGCTGTGGTGTCATGTTGAGGTGCTACCATGCTGTGGTGTCATGTTGAGGTGCTACCATGCTGTGGTGTCATGTTGAGGTGCTACCATGCTGTGGTGTCATGTTGAGGTGCTACCATGCTGTGGTGTCTTTAGGTCTCTCTTTATGTTGTCTCTGTCGTGATGTGTTGCTACCATGCTGTGGTGTCTTTAGGTCTCTCTTTATGTTGTGTCTCTGCCGTGTTGTTCTGCTACCATGCTGTGGTGTCATGTTGTTCTGCTACCATGCTGTGGTGTCATGTTGTTCTGCTACCATGCTGTGGTGTCATGTTGTTCTGCTACCATGCTGTGGTGTCTTTAGGTCTCTCTTTATGTGGTCTCTGTTTTTATCATATTTTTTATTTAATCCCAGCAGGAAACCTTTTGCCTTTTGATAGTCCATCATTGTAAATAAGAGTTGGTTCGTTAACTGACTTAGTTAAATAAAATAAATAAACATGGACATCAGGTTACTGGAAACCTTCATTGCCATGCGTTGGAGTTTAGTCCGCTAGCTAGTGAAGGGACTTTGGATACATGCAACAACAACAACAAAATCGGCATTCAAAATAAACGCTCTACCACAGCATCCATGTTATTTATATTTATGAGACATTTTTGATTCTGAGTTCCGGCCCATATAAGGTATGAAAACTATTTCTAAGATGCCTACTTTCAGTGTTCCGGAACTCAAGAGGGAGGCTTCCACTACCGGTGGATGAAAGATCAGACACCTCTGGAAGGCCGATTTAAACTGTTTACCTATCTTAATATTTACACAGATTTCCAGAGGTCAATATATATAATGACGTGATTGCGCACGACTCTGCATAAAGTGGTAGTCCTCCCAAAGGCGGGAAGGCAGGCGACACGTTTAGTTCCAAAATAAACCCATAGAAACGCATTGGGTTTATTTTTGGTGAGAGTGAAACCTCTCGCTTCACTGCTATGATGATGACACACAGCTGTACATTTCAATGAAACACGGTGAAGCCCCAAAATTGCCCCTCGCTAGAAGCATGTGTTTCAGACATAAGGAAGTGAATGGCTGCAAACTTTCTACTTATAAACTCGGACAAAACAGAGATGCTTGTTCTAGGTCCTAAGAAACAAAGAGATTTTCTGTTGAATCTGACAATTAATCTTGATGGTTGTACAGTCGTCTCAAATAAAACTGTGAAGGACCTCGGCGTTACTCTGGACCCTGATCTCTCTTTTGAAGAACATATCAAGGACAGCTTTTTTCCATCTATGTAACATTGCAAAAATCAGAAACTTTCTGTCCAAAAATGATGCAGAAAAATTAATCCATGCTTTTATTACTTTGAGGTTAGACTACTGCAATGCTCTACTTTCTGGCTACCCGGATAAAGCACTAAATAAACTTCAGTTAGTGCTAAATACGGCTGCTAGAATCCTGACTAGAAAAATGTGATCATATTACTCCAGTGCTAGCCTCTCGACTCTGGCTTCCTGTCAAGGCAAGGGCTGATTTCAAGGTTTTACTGCTAACCTACAAAGCATTACATGGGCTTGCTCCTACCTATCTCTCTGATTTGGTCCTGCCGTACATACCTACACGTACGCTACGGTCACAAGACGCAGGCCTCCTTATTGTCCCTAGAATTTCTAAGCAAACAGCTGGAGGCAGGGCTTTCTCCTATAGAGCTCCATTTTTATGGAACGGTCTGCCTACCCATGTCAGAGACGCAAACTCGGTCTCAACCTTTAAGTCTTTACTGAAGACTCATCTCTTCAGTGGATCATATGATTGAGTGTAGTCTGACCCAGGGGTGTGAAGGTGAACAAAAAGGCACTGGAGCAACGAACCGCCCTTGCTGTCTCTGCCTGGCCGGTTCCCCTCTTTCCACTGGGATTCTCTGCCTCTAACCCTATTACAGGGGCTGAGTCACTGGCTTACTGGGGCTCTTTCATGCCGTCCCTAGGAGGGGTGTGTCACTTGAGTGGGTTGAGTCACTGACGTGATCTTCCTGTCCAGGTTGGCGCCCCACCGGGTTTGTGCTATGGGGGAGATCTTCGTGGGCTATACTCGGCCTTGTCTCAGGGTAGTAAGTTGGTCCTTTGGCAAAGTGGGTGGGGTTATATCCTACCCGTTTGGCCCTGTCCGGGGGTATCGTCAGATGGGGCCACAGTGGCTCCCGACCCCTCTTGTCTCAGCCTCCAGTATCTATGCTGCAATAGTTTATGTACTGGGGGCTAGGATCAGTCTGTTATATCTGGAGTATTTCTCCTGTCTTATCCGGTGTCCTGTGTGAATTTAAGTATGCTCTCTCTAATTCTCTCTCCCTCCCCTCCCCTCCCGGAGGACCTGAGCCCTGGGACCATGCCTCAGGACTACCTGAGTCCTTGTTCTCCCCAGTCCACCTGGTCGTGCTGCTGCTCCAGTTTCAACAGTTCTGCCTGCGGCTAGGGAACCCTGACCTGTTCCCCGGACGTGCTACCTGTCCCAGACCTGCTGTTTTGGACTCTCTCTATCGCACCTGCTGTCTCTAACTCTGAATGATCGGCTATGAAAAGCCAACTGACATTTACTCCTGAGGTGCTGACCTGTTGCACCCTCTACAACCACTGTGATTATTAAGCCAGCAGCATACCACCCTGCATACCACTGCTGGCTTGCTTCTGAAGCTAAGCAGGGTTGGTCCTGGTCAGTCCTTGGATGGGAGACCAAATGCCGCTGGAAGTGGTGTTGGAGGGCCAGTAAGAGGCACTCTTTCCTCTGGTCTAAAGAAATATCCCAATGCCCCAGGGCAGTGATTGGGGACACTGCCCTGTGTAGGCTGCTGTCTTTCGGATGGGACGTTAAACGGGTGTCCTGACTCTCTGAGGTCATTAAAGATCCCATGGCACTTATCGTAAGAGTAGGGGTGTTAACCCCGGTGTCCTGGCTAAATTCCCAATCTGGCCCTCAAACCATCACGGTCACCTAATAATCCCCAGTTTACAATTGTCTCATTCATCCCCCTCCTCTCCCCTGTAACTATTCCCCAGGTCGTTGCTGTAAATGAGAATGTGTTCTCAGTCAACTTACCTGGTAAAATAACAGATAAATAAAAATTATTATTTGACCCTGCTGGTCATTTATGAACATTTGAACATCTTGGCCATGTTCTGTTATAATCTCCACCCGGCACAGCCAGAAGAGGTCTGGCCACCCCTCATAGCCTGGTTCCTCTCTAGGTTTCTTCCTAGGTTTTGGCCTTTCTAGGGAGTTTTTCCTAGCCACCGTGCTTCTACACCTGCAGTGCTTGCTGTTTGGGGTTTTAGGCTGGATTTCTGTACAGCACTTTGAGATATCAGCTGATGTAAGAAGGGCTTTATAAATACATTTGATTGATATCCAACCATTATACTAATTTAAAGCAATAGTTGTGTGTGGTCACTTACATTATACATGTTGGCACCGTTTTGACAAGTGTGGGGGACTCGTCTAGATAAATCAATCAATGGCACATCTTTGTTTTCATTGAATTTCTGTTTGAATATTTGTTAATTAAATTGGGGAAATGTTAGCTAAATTGAGGTGTGTGCTAATTATCATATTTTTCCTAGTTTGCTCATACATTAGCTGATCAGAACATTTTGTTAGCGTGTTATACATTAGCTGATCAGAACATTTTGTTAGCGTGTTATACATTAGCTGGCCAGAACATTTTGTTAGCTTGTTATACATTAGCTGATCAGAACATTTTGTTAGCGTGTTACACATTAGCTGATCAGAATGTTTTGTTAGCGTGTTACACATTAGCTGATCAGAATGTTTTGTTAGCGTGTTACACATTAGCTGATCAGAATGTTTTGTTAGCGTGTTATACATTAGCTGATCAGAACATTTTGTTAGCGTGTTATACACGTGGATTTTTCTCTTCAGCCTGTCCTACTCCCTACCAGAATTCTGTGACTTTATAATCAATCAATGTGATTCTGTTTCACTGAATCTCTGTCTGTATGTTTGGTTAATTGATCTCTGCGCTGTCCCCTATTGCTGCCCATATGAGAGCTTCGGTAGAAAATGTGTGATCAACAAACGTTATGAAAGTGGGGATGGATTTATTTTTAGTTGTTCCCCGTTTAAGATACCTTGATATTTAAACTATTTCCACTCTATTTCCACTCTTCATGTCTCTGTTATTCATGAGCTTATCTGCTATCTGTATAATGATCAACTCCATTTGGCCAAATAGGAGACATTCTGTCATTTGTTGGAGGTTATCAACTTTGATCAATTTACTTTTGTTTGACTTCCATTACAAAGTTTGAATGACTTGCCAACGCTATAGCCTACTCGGGTGTGGAGATAGCCTGCTGAAATGCGCTGAATTAATTGAGGAACATGATAATGCTTGGAATTTATGAACAGCCTGTTTCACAATTCACAACAATGTAATTGGTGATCAAAGTTTAAACTGAGAGCATTCTGCATCATTCAGTCCAGTCAACTCAGAGCATTCTGAATCATTCAGTCAACTCAGAGCATTCTGCATCATTCAGTCAACTCAGAGCATTCTGCATCATTCAGTCAACTCAGAGCATTCTGCATCATTCAGTCCAGTCAACTCAGAGCATTCTGAATTAAATGATTGTCTGCTGCTTAGCAACAATGGTGGAGGATGTTGGATACAGCTCTTTGGGTTCTCTGTCTCCCTCTGTATCTGTCTCTCTCTCTATCTCTCTCTCTCTGTCTGTCTCCCACTGTTTCTCTCTCTCTCTCTCTCTCTCTCTCTCTCTCTCTCTCTCTCTCTCTCAATATAACCCTTCCACCCCTCTAGAGGAGATAGTCCCTGATATCTCGTCTCAGGCTGTAGTCCCTGATATCTCGTCTCAGGCTGTAGTCCCTGATATCTCGTCTCAGGCTGTAGTCCCTGATATCTCGTCTCAGGCTGTAGTCCCTGATATCTCGTCTCAGGCTGTAGTCCCTGATATCTCGTCTCAGGCTGTAGTCCCTGATTTCTCGTCTCAGGCCGTGGACCTGCTAAACAAGTTCGTGGTCTACCCCTTTCATCAGAGGATCAAGGCCCGACAGGTCAGCTACTAGAATGATCAACAACAACAAAAACGGTTTAAGGAAAACACAATATAACCTACTAAAAGCTACGTGATTGTATTGGTGACAAATATACATATACATTATTATACTGCCACATATTTCAGTTGCACTTGATTTAGTTAGTCAGTCAGGTACAGTGAACTCAACGAACCAATAGAATAGTCCCAAAAGTACACACTCTAAGTTGAATCAAGCTCAGGTTAAACACTTTCATCAAATATTTTAAACAGTATTCAACCCAGGTCTGAAGAGAGGCCACACGCTCTATCTCACACAATAACATACGCACTATACACACACGTACACATGTGTTTTGTGTTGTAGATAGGTGGTAGTAGAGTAGGGGTCTGAGGGCACACACTTAATATGTGGTGAAATCTGTTATAAATGTATTGTCATGTTTTTTTTTTATGTATTTATTTGATTTCACCTTTATTTAACCAGGTAGGCTAGTTGAGAACACCTTTATTTAACCAGGTAGGCTAGTTGAGAACACCTTTATTTAACCAGGTAGGCTAGTTGAGAACACCTTTATTTAACCAGGTAGGCTAGTTGAGAACACCTTTATTTAACCAGGGAGGCTAGTTGAGAACACCTTTATTTAACCAGGTAGGCTAGTTGAGAACACCTTTATTTAACCAGGTAGGCAAGTTGAGAACACCTTTATTTAACCAGGTAGGCAAGTTGAGAACAAGTTCTCATTTACAATTGTGACCTGGCCAAGATAAAGCAAAGCAGTTCGACACATACAACGACACAGAGTTACACATGGAGTAAAACAAACATACAGTCATTAATACAGTATAAACAAGTCTATATACAATGTGATCAAATGAGGTGAGATAAGGGAGGTAAAGGTAAAAAAAAGGCCATATTGGCAAAGTAAATACAATATAGCAAGTAAAACACTGGAATGGTAGATTTGCAATGGAAGAATGTGCAAATAGAAATAGAAATAATGGGGTGCAAAGGAGCAAAATAAATAAATAAATACAGTAGGGAAAGAGGTAGTTGTTTGGGCTAAATTATAGGTGGGCTATGTACAGGTGCAGTAATCTGTGAGCTGCTCTGACATCTGGTGCTTAAAGCTAGTGAGGGAGATAAGTGTTCCCAGTTTCAGAGATTTTTGTAGTTTGTTCCAGTCATTGGCAGCAGAGAACTGGAAGGAGAGGCGGCCAAAGGAAGAATTGGTTTTGGGGGTGACCAGAGAGACATACCTGCTGGAGCGCGTGCTACAGGTGGGTGCTGCTATGGTGACCAGCGAGCTGAGATAAGGGGTAGGGTCTTGTAGATGACATGCAGGGTCTTGTAGATGATATGGAGCCAGTGGGTTTGGCGACGAGTATGAAGCGAGGGCCAGCCAACGAGAGCGTACAGGTCACAATGGTGGGTAGTATATGGGGCTTAGGTGACAAAAAGGATGGCACTGTGATAGACTGCATCCATTTTGGCCTGTAGTACAGTGTGCCACCCTTCCTCCATTTTGGCCTGCAGTGCAGTGTACCACCCTTCCTCCATTTTGGCCTGTAGTACAGTGTGCCACCCTTCCTCCATTTTGGCCTATAGTACAGTGTGCCACCCTTCCTCCATTTTGGCCTGTAGTACAGTGTACCACCCTTCCTCCATTTTGGCCTGTAGTACAGTGTGCCACCCTTCCTCCATTTTGGCCTGTAGTACAGTGTACCACCCTTCCTCCATTTTGGCCTGTAGTACAGTGTACCACCCTTCCTCCATTTTGGCCTGTAGTACAGTGTACCACCCTTCCTCCATTTTGGCCTGCAGTACAGTGTACCACCCTTCCTCCATTTTGGCCTGTAGTACAGTGTACCACCCTTCCTCCATTTTGGCCTGTAGTACAGTGTGCCACCCTTCCTCCATTTTGGCCTGCAGTACAGATATCAGATCTTAATTTGATCACTCTTTTGTCACAGATAATTTTCCTGAAACATCAGGATTTTTTTTTAAACGAGACAGTTCTCTTTCTCTCCATCGGGGGGCAGTCTAGTCATTGGGATCAGGGCTTGCTATCAAAATGATGTTCTCTCTTGCACAAACACTATAGGCCAAGGTCCTACTACTGCAACATTCAAATGTACAACAATGTATCTGAAATGCAGCCAAGCACATCAACAACTGTTGTTAAATATAGCTTAATAACACAAGATAGATATTGGTCTCCACTAGGCTATGACATAAAAGTGTTTAGTGTATCCTAAGGTTACGAATGAGCTGTCAAAAATTTAGCGCATATTGATGGTTTAACTGGACATCAGTTGGTGATAATCTAGTGCCGTTGATGGTTGCAATAGGCCCCTTGTTAATTGATTATATTCCAATAGGCTACATTTTGTAAGCTAACCGTTAGCCTATCAATAGTCACATAATGAAAGTTGTGAAAACCCATAATAGGTTATTCCCTGGCTGAGTTTATGAGCTGATTTAGGCCATCAGCTGATTGACAGATAGGCCTACTGTAGAACAATACACTTTACTCCAGTGTGAATACTCTCCCGCGTTTTATAGTTGTTAGTTTTTACATATACACTACTGGTCCAAAGGTTTTACAACTCCTACTCATTCAAGGGTTTTTCTTTATTTTTGACAATTATCTACGTTGTAGAATAATAGTGAAGACATCAAAACTATGAAATAACATATATGGAATCATGTAGTAAGTAAAAAAAAGTGTTAAACAAATCAAAATATATTTTATATTTGAGATTCTTCAAAGTAGCCACCCTTTGCCTTGATGACAGCTTTGCACACTTTTGGCATTCTTTCAACCAGCTTCACCTGGAATGCTTTTCCAACAGTCTTGAAGGAATTCCCACATATGCTGAGCACTTGTTGGCTGCTTTTCCTTCACTCTGCAGTCCGACTCATCCCAATCCATCTCAATTTGGTTGAGGTCAGGGGATTGTGGAGGACAGGTCATCTGATGCAGCACTCTCCTTCTTGGTCAAATAGCCCTTACACAGCCTGGAGGTGTGTTGGGTCATTGTCTTGTTGAAAAACAAATGATAGTTAAGTGTGCCTTGAATTCTAAATAAATCACTGACAGCGTCACCAGCAAAGCACCTCCACACCATCACACCTCCTCCTCCATGCTTCACGGTGGGAACCACACATGTGGAGATCATCCGTTCACCTACTCTGTGTCTCACAAAGACATGGTGGTTGGAACCAAAAATCTCCCATTTGGACTCATCAGACCAAACATTTCCACTGGTCTAATGTCCATTGCTTGTGTTTCTTGGCCCAAGCAAGTCTCTTCTTCTTATTGGTGTCCTTTAGTAGTGGTTTCTTTGCAGCAATTCAACCATGAAGGCCTGATTCACACAGTCTCCTCCGAACAGTTGATGTTGATGTGTCTGTTACTTGAACTCTGTGAAGCATTTATTTGGGCCGCAATTTCTGAGGCTGGTAACTCTAATGAACTTATCCTCTGCAGCAGAGGTAACTCTGGGTCTTCCTTTCCTGGGGCGGTCCTCATGAGAGACAGTTTCATCATAGCGCTTGATGGTTTTTGCGACTGCACTTGAAGAAACTTTCAACGTTCTTGAAATGTTCTGTATTGACTGACCTTCATGTCTTAAAGTAATGATGGACTGTTGGTTCTCTTTGCTTATTTGAGCTGTTCTTGCCATAGTATGGACTTGGTCTTGTACCAAATAGGGCTATCTTCTGTATTACACTCCTACCTTGTCACAACACAACTGATTGGCTCAAACGCATTAAGAAGGAAATAAATTCCACAAATTAACTTTTAACAAGGCACACATGTTAAATGAAATGCATTCCAGGTGACTACCTCATGAAGCTGGTTGAGAGAATGCCAAGAGTGTGCAAAGTTGTCATCAAGGCAACAGGCAATTTAAAGAATCTCAAATAAGAAATATATTTTAATTTGTTTAACACTTTTTTGGTTACTACATGATTCCATAGGTGTTATTTCATAGTTTTGATGTCTTCACTATTATTCTACAATGTAGAAAATAGTGAAAATAATGAAAAACCCTTGAATGAGTAGGTGTTCTAAAACTTTTAACCAGTAGTGTATGTATAATTTGTGGAGGTGGGTAGTGTACGTACAGTACAGTGTGTTCTTAGTTTAAACCCCCCCCCCCCCCCCTAGCCCACCACCACACCTCCCTCTCTGTCTGTACACTTTGGTTAACAACTGACCTTTGTACAGTTTCAGCTCTGCCTCTACTCTCACTATGGAAAAGGCATATCTCTCCGTATGATGGCAGAGTTTGGCTTGATTTGCATTGCTGCTCCCCAGTCAAACCTTTGCTTTGTACAGTTTCATTGGTTGAGTTCAGTAACAGTTTCATTGGTTGAGTTCAGTAACAGTTTCATTGGTTGAGTTCAGTAACATTTTTTCCTGTATATTCTCACTTTTGAGACAAATGTCATTGATACAGTATGTTAAATATCTAGATGTATAGACTACAACACTTGTAGTACAATGCTCTTTTTGCATTTTACAGTGTTTTACACTCTACAAGTGTTGTAGTCTATACATCTAGATAGTTAACATACTGTATCAATGACATTTGTTGATCCTGGGGAGGCAGAGTAGCCTAGTGGTTAGAGCGTTGGACTATAAACCGAAAGGTTGCAAGATCGAATCCTCGAGCTGACAAGGTACAAAATCTGTCGTTCTGCCCCTGAACAAGGCACTTGTTCCCTGGTAGGCTGTCATTGTAAATCAGAATTTGTTCTTAACTGACCTGCCTAGTTAAATAAAGGTAAAATAAAAAACTGTGACTTCAGCATGTGTTTGTTTGTTTGAGAACACCAGTGAAATCATCAAGTTTTACTGTTGGTAATAGATGCTTTAAATCATTGTGGTTCTATAGTTCCACTGAGAGATTTTGGTCTAACCTCTGTCTAACCTCTGTCTAACCTCTGTCTAACATCTAATCTCTGTCTAACCTCTATCTAACGTCTATCTAACATCTAACCTCTGTCGAACCTCTGTCTAACCTCTGTCTAACCTCTATCTAACGTCTATCTAACATCTAATCTCTGTCTAACCTCTATCTAACGTCTATCTAACATCTAACCTCTGCCGAACCTCTGTCGAACCTCTGTCTAACCTCTGTCTAACCACTGTCTAACATCTGTCTAAAGTCTATCTAACCTCTGTC
Source organism: Oncorhynchus clarkii lewisi (assembly GCF_045791955.1). Classification (NCBI taxonomy): domain Eukaryota; kingdom Metazoa; phylum Chordata; class Actinopteri; order Salmoniformes; family Salmonidae; genus Oncorhynchus; species Oncorhynchus clarkii. The sequence continues at coordinate 73,140,582 of NC_092162.1, forward strand.
TAACCTCTGTCTAACCTCTGTCTAACCTCTGTCTAACCTCTGTCTAACCTCTGTCTAACCTCTAACGTCTATCTAACATCTAACCTCTGTCTAACCTCTATCTAGCGTCTATCTAACATCTAACCTCTGTCTAACCTCTGTTCTATTCTCTATCTAACGTCTATCCAACGTCTATCCAACGTCTAACCTCTGTTCTAACCTCTATCTAACCTCTAACCTCTGTCTAGCCTCTGTTCTAACGTCTATCTAACGTCTAATCTCTGTCTAACCTCTGTCTATCTAATGTCTAACCGCTGTTCTAACCTCTATCTAACCTCTGTCTAACGTCTATCTAAAGTCTAATCTCTGTCTAACCTCTGTCTAACCTCTATCTAACGTCTAACCTCTGTCTAACCTCTATCTAACGTCTAACCTCTGTCTAACCTCTGTCTAACGTCTATCTAAAGTCTAATCTCTGTCTAACGTCTAATCTCTGTCTAACCTCTGTCTAACCTCTATCTAACGTCTATCCTCTGTCTAACCTCTGTCTAACGTCTATCTAAAGTCTAATCTCTGTCTAACGTCTAATCTCTGTCTAATCTCTGTCTAACCTCTGTCTAACCTCTGTCTAACGTCTATCTAAAGTCTAATCTCTGTCTAACGTCTAATCTCTGTCTAACCTCTGTCTAACCTCTATCTAACGTCTATCCTCTGTCTAACCTCTGTCTAACGTCTATCTAAAGTCTAATCTCTGTCTAACGTCTAATCTCTGTCTAATCTCTGTCTAACCTCTGTCTAACCTCTGTCTAACGTCTATCTAAAGTCTAATCTCTGTCTAACGTCTAATCTCTGTCTAACCTCTGTCTAACCTCTATCTAACGTCTATCCTCTGTCTAACCTCTGTCTAACGTCTATCTAAAGTCTAATCTCTGTCTAACGTCTAATCTCTGTCTAATCTCTGTCTAACCTCTGTCTAACCTCTGTCTAACGTCTATCTAAAGTCTAATCTCTGTCTAACGTCTAATCTCTGTCTAACCTCTGTCTAACCTCTATCTAACGTCTATCTCCTTACTGATCTAGTCACCCTGAGGAATCTAGAAAGTTTAGGGTATTGTGGTGCCTAACTGACACACGAGTAGTGGAAACAGTAAGTGTGTCTTTCACTGCCTGTCAGAGAAAGTAACTACATGTCCTGTAGTTATACCCCATACCCCCCCTCCTCCCCTCCCCATACCCCCCCTCCTCCCCTCCCATACCCCCCCTCCTCTCCTCCCCTCCCCATACCCCCTCCCCCCCTCCCCTCCCCATACCCCCTCCCCCCCTCCCCTCCTCCCCTCCCCTCCTCCCCTCCCCTCAACCCTAACCTCCGCCCGGTGTTAACCCTAGGCACCAGGCGGTTTCTATTCCTCTACGATAGTGCCCTGGCTGTGCCAACCACATCTCCCACTCTTAGACTTGACTGATTCTTGCTCACAGAAGAAGAAAAAAAACTGATGAAAAGCAGAATTCGCCTCGACCAACACTCATCCTGATAGGTCCCTGTTCCAGACCTCTAGTCTTCATGACCTGATCCAGAACAACTCTCTCTCTCTGCTATTCCTGAGGGGAGCATAACTGACCTGATTCAGAACAACTCTCTCTCTCTCTGCTATTCCTGAGGAGAGCATCACTGACCTGATCCAGAACAACTCTCTCTCTCTCTCTCTGCTATTCCTGAGGAGAGCATCACTGACCTGATCCAGAACAACTCTCTCTCTCTCTGCTATTCCTGAGGAGAGCATCATTGACCTGATCCAGAACAACTCTCTCTCTCTCTGCTATTCCTGGAGAGAGCATCACTGACCTGATCCAGGACAACTCTCTCTCACTGCTATTCCTGAGGAGAGCATCATTGACCTGATCCAGAACAACTCTCTCTCTCTCTGCTATTCCTGAGGAGAGCATCACTGACCTGATCCAGAACAACTCTCTCTCTCTCTGCTATTCCTGAGGAGAGCATCACTGACCTGATCCAGAACAACTCTCTCTCTCTGCTATTCCTGAGGAGAGCATCACTGACCTGAAAACAGTTTGATTCAGTGAGTAATATTTATTTGGTAACACGTTATATTAAATGTAATGGACACAGTGGCAAGTGTTAAAATACATTGACTTTTCTGGCAAAATGAAATGTGTAAACCACTATAAATGATTATAATAATTTCCCCTGTGTGCTGATCTTCAATGTGGATTCACTATGGATTTAGTTACTGATCTTCAATGTAGATTCACTATGGATTTAGTTACTGATCTTCAATGTAGATTCACTATGGATTTAGTTACTGATCTTCAATGTAGATTCGCTATGGATTCATGCTCAATTAAGTATTATCTTCAAACAAGTCCTGGTCCAAGATCATAGTATTTCCCTATCAATGTTAAGTAAAAGTAATTCTCTGTTGTTTAAATATCTTTATGTATGACTTGTTTGGTTCATGATACTTTCATTTACATTGCCATGTAAGAATGTACTAACATACTGTATCATCACGATCCATAACTTAATTACTGTATCATCACGATCCATCACCTAATTACTGTATCATCCCGATCCATCACCTAATTACGGCATCATCACGATCCATAACTTAATTACTGTATCATCACGATCCATCACCTAATTACTGTATCATCACGATCCATCACCTAACATACTGTATCATCACGATCCATCACCTAATTACTGTATCATCACGATCCATCACCTAACATACTGTATCATCACGATCCATCACCTAATTACTGTATCATCCCGATCCATCACCTAATTACTGTATCATCACGATCCATCACGTAATTACTGCATCATCACGATCCATCACCTAATTACTGTATCATCACGATCCATCACCTAATTACTGTATCATCACGATCCATCACGTAATTACTGCATCATCACGATCCATCACCTAATTACTGTATCATCACGATCCATCACCTAATTACTGTATCATCACGATCCATCACCTAATTACTGTATCATCACGATCCATCACCTAATTACTGTATCATCACGATCCATCACTTAATTACTGCATCATCACGATCCATCACTTAATTACTGTATCATCACGATCCATCAACTAATTACTGTATCATCACGATCCATCACTTAATTACTGCATCATCACTATCCATCACTTAATTACTGTATCATCACGATCCATCACCTAATTACTGTAACATCACGATCCATCACTTAATTACTGTATCATCACGATCCATCACCTAACATACTGTATCATCACGATCCATCACTTAATTACTGTATCATCCCGATCCATCACTTAATTACTGCATCATCACGATCCATCACTTAATTACTGTATCATCACGATCCATCACCTAATTACTGTATCATCCCGATCCATCACTTAATTACTGCATCATCACGATCCATAACTTAATTACTGCATCATCACGATCCAACACCTAATTACGGCATCATCACGATCCATCACCTAATTACGGCATCATCACGATCCATCACCTAATTACGGCATCATCACGATTCATCACCTAATTACGGCATCATCACGATCCATCACCTAATTACGGCATCATCACGATCCATCACCTAATTACGGCATCATCACGATCCATCACTTAATTACTGTATCATCACGATCCATCACGTAATTACTGCATCATCACGATCCATCACGTAATTACTGCATCATCACGATCCATCACGTAATTACTGCATCATCACGATCCATCACGTAATTACTGCATCATCACGACCCATCACCTAATTACTGCATCATCACGACCCATCACGTAATTACTGCATCATCACGATCCATCACGTAATTACTGCATCATCACGACCCATCACCTAATTACTGCATCATCACGACCCATCACGTAATTACTGCATCATCACGATCCATCACTTAATTACTGCATCATCACGACCCATCACCTAATTACTGCATCATCACGATCCATCACTATTGACGATCACAAGCTATCTGCTAGTAGTGCCGTCATCATTAACAGTCATCAGTGTAAGTGGCTAGTTCTGTAGGTCTGTATGAATGTAGTCAGATGTAATATACTGTCTCTCTTTATAGTACTACAGTAACATTGAATTGAATGATATGCAAGGTAGAGGCGCAACAGGATAACGGTGTGCTCATCTCTCCGTCACCTTAGTCTCCTCCACACCGATGGAGGGTTCTACAGAGCAACAGTCTCGCTGGATGTCCCTTCCAGCCTTGCTCCCTCCTGAAGCCATGTTTAACTTTACTACAGAGATCACCTCTCTAGACTCTGTCCAGTACCACAGGGCTACGGCCAGTCCAGACTCGCTCCAGCACCACAGGGCTACGGACATTCCAGACTCGCTCCAGTATCACTGGGCTAAGGCCAGTCCAGACTCGCTCCAGTATCACTGGGCTACAGCCAGTCCAGACTCTCTCCAGTACCACAGGGCTACGGCCATTCCAGACTCGCTCCAGTATCACAGGGCAAAGGCCAGTCCAGACTCTGCTAAGGCCAGTCCAGACTTGCTCCAGTATCACTGGGCTAAGGCCAGTCCAGACTCGCTCCAGTACCACAGGGCTACGGCCATTCCAGACTCGCTCCAGTATCACAGGGCAAAGGCCAGTCCAGACTCGCTCCAGTATCACAGGGCTACGGCCAGTCCAGACTCGCTCCAGTATCACTGGGCTAAGGCCAGTCCAAACTCTGCTAAGGCCAGTCCAGACTCTGTTCAGTTCCACTGGGCTATGGCCAGTCCAGACTCGCTCCAGTATCACTGGGCTAAGGCCAGTCCAGACTCTGCTAAGGCCAGTCCAGACTCTGTCCAGTACCACAGGGCTAGGGCCAGTCTAGCCACAGACTTCCTGCACCAGCCGTACCACTCAGCTGAGTCTGACTTGGCCAGCCTGCCTTCCTGCATCTCCAGCAGCAGCCATAGTCGGTCTGCACCATCGTACGGACACAGCCCAGGTCAGTGGGGTATTTTAGATCTTCTGCCAGATGTACAGTGGGGAGAACAAGTATTTGATACACTGCCGATTTTGCAGGTTTTCCTATTTACAAAGCATGTAGAGGTCTGTCATTTGTATTGTAGGTACACTTCAACTGTGAGAGACGGAATCTAAAACAAAAATCCAGAAAATCACATTTGTATGATTTTTAAGTAATGCATTTGCATTTTATTGCATGACATAAGAATTTGAGACATCAGAAAAGCAGAACTTAATATTTGGTACAGAAACCTTTGTTTGCAATTACAGAGATCATACGTTTCCTGTAGTTCTTGACCAGGTTTGCACACACTGCAGCAGGGATTTTGGCCCACTCCTCCATACAGACCTTCTCCAGATCCTTCAGGTTTTGGGGCTGTCGCTGGGCAATACAGACTTTCAGCTCCCTCCCAAGATTTTCTATTGGGTTCAGGTCTGGAGACTGGATAGGCCACTCCAGGACCTTGAGATGCTTCTTACGGAGCCCCTCCTTAGTTGCCCTGGCTGTGTGTTTTGGGTCATTGTCATGCTGGAAGACCCAGCCACGACCCATCTTCAATGCTCTTACTGAGGGAAGGAGGTTGTTGGCCAAGATCTCGTGATACATGGCCCCATCCATCCTCCCTTCAATACGGTGCAGTTGTCCTGTCCCTTTTGCAGAAAAGCATCCACAAAGAATGATGTTTCCACCTCCATGCTTTGCGGTTGGGATGGTGTTCTTGGGGTTGTACTCATCCTTCTTCTTCTTCCAAACACGGCGAGTGGAGTTTAGACCAAAAAGCTTTATTTTTGTCTCATCAGACCATATGACCTTCTCCCATTCCTCCTCTGGATCATCCAGATGGTCATTGGCAAACTTCAGATGGGCTTGGACATGCACTGGCTTGAGCAGGGGGACCTTGCGTGCGCTGCAGGATTTTAATCTATGACGGCGTAGTGTGTTACTAATGGTTTTCTTTGAGACTGTGGTCCCAGCTCTCTTCAGGTCATTGACCAGGTCCTGCCGTGTAGTTTTGGGCTGATCCCTCACCTTCCTCATGATCATTGATGCCCCACGAGGTGAGCTCTTGCATGGAGCCCCAGACCGAGGGTGATTGACCGTCATCTTGAACTTCTTCCATTTTCTAATAATTGCGCCAACAGTTGTTGCCTTCTCACTAAGCTGTTTGCCTATTGTCTTGTAGCCCATCCCACCCTTGTGCAGGTCTACAATTTTATCCCTGATGTCCTTACACAGCTCTCTGGTCTTGGCCATTGTGGAGAGGTTGGAGTCTGTTTGATTGAGTGTGTGGACAGGTGTCTTTTGTACAGGTAACGGGTTCAAACAGGTGCATTTAATACAGGTAATGAGTGGAGAACAGGAGGGCTTCTTAAAGAAAAACTAACAGGTCTGTGAGAGACGGAATTCTGGTTGGTAGGTGATCAAATACTTATGTCATGCAATAAAATGCTAATTAATTACTTACAAATCATACAATGTGATTTTCTGGATTTTTGTTTTAGATTCCGTCTCTCACAGTTGAAGTGTACCTATGATAAAAATGACAGACCTCTACATGCTTTGTAAATAGGAAAACCTGCAAAATCGGCAGTGTATCAAATACTTGTTCTCCCCACTGTATATGGCTAGGACGTAATCAATTGAACACAATGGGTTTTTATTTACATTTTCTATATTTATACTTAACAACACTATTTTGTCTCAACTTAAACCTTAATCATTGAAGTCGAACTGAAGTTTCTCCTAATCAGACGAGCAACACTAGCAACTCAGAGACTCACAGCTTCTTGTGTGGTTGTGTTCTAGTTCACCAGGTGTACTCTTCATCCTCCCACGTCAACGGTAGTGTCCAGTGGTTGGAGCAAGGGGGTTCTGGAGGTCAGTCTCTCAGCTGCTCCTCTTCCTCCTGGTACAACAGCCCTTTCTCCACCACCACCACCACCTCCTCCTTCTCCTCCACAAACTCAATCTCGTCTCTGACCAACCCCAGGGCCGAGCACTACTCCCCAGGGCACGGCTGTCAGGAAATCCAGAGGCTTCAGGAGGCCTTGAAGGGGGAGAGGCTGAGTCCCAGTGAGGACGGAGGTAGCAGTAGTTTCCTGACTCTGAACCCTGCACAAGGGGATGGGTACCCGCACTCTGCCCAGGCCTACGGTCACCCCTTGGGCTTCTACAGCAACTCCTGGGTGTCAGGTCAGGACTACAGCCCCGCCTCGCTTTGCTCCTCCCCTGGTGCTGGCATGTATCCCTCCTACTGCTACTCCCCCAAACTACAAAACAAAATCAACCTCTCCCCTCCAGGTGAGGTGACAGCTGTCTCACTCTCACTCACTCTCTCTCTCTCTCTCGTTTTACACCAACATTGGACAAAAATACAAGAAATTAGCTTGCTTATGTAAACACAGCCTTAGAGGATGATTTGATGGTGTGGTTATGTCAGTTTCCATGTATCTCTCTCTCTCTCTCTCTCTCTCCATCTCTCTCTCTCTCTCTCTCTCTCTCCTCTCTCTCTCTCTCTCTCTCTCTCTCTCTCTCTCTCTCTCTCTCTCTCCGTCTCTCTCTCTCTCTCTCTCTCACTCACTCACTCACTCACTCACTCCCTCCCTGAAGTGAAGCGTGATCGATCATAATGACAGCTTTACCCTGAGACAAACACAACGTATAGATGAGAGCAGGGTGCACACGCAAACCTTCAGACAGCAAATGTATGCTTGAGGACTCTTCTAGACTTCACGGGTCAAAACTAACCTCCATCATAGATGAATTATAATGTTTGCTGCTATTAGACAGGTGAATTAAATATGAAAAGAAGTGGAGGGCTCTCAACCACAGTGAAAAGGAAAAGGTGCTCGTTCACTATTAAAATTTATAATTGAATTCAAAGTTTGGCATTTCGAATGTGGCAGCATGTGTAGATCTAACATGCTACTCTCCCTGCTCCTGTGCCTCTGCCAGATGCCCGTGAGTGTGTGAACTGTGGTGGGACCGCCACCCCTCTGTGGCGTCGTGATGGGACAGGACACTACCTCTGTAACGCCTGTGACCACAAGATGAACAGCCAGAACAGACCTCTCACCAGACCCAAGAAGAGGCTGGTACGTTATTCACTGACAGCTGTGAATTTACTTCTCAAATGTTCTTCTCAAAAGTACTTATTGAAGAAAGTAATACAATACAATCTATTCCATTCTATTCTATTCTATTCTCCTCTCCTCTCCTCTCCTCTCCTCTCCTCTCCTCTCCTATTCTCCTATCCTCTCCTCTCTTATTCTCCTCTCCTCTCCTATTCTCCTCTCCTATTCTCCAGTCCTATTCTCCACTTCTATTCTATTATTCTCATTCTCCTATTCTCCTCTCCCTCTCCCTCTCCCTCTCCCTCTCTTCTCCTCTCCTATTCTCCTCTCCTCTCCTATTCTCCTCTCCTCTCCTATTCTCCTATCCTCTCCTCTCCTCTCCTACTCTCCTCTCCTCTCCTCTCCTATTCTCCTCTCCTCTCCTATTCTCCTCTCCTATTCTCCAGTCCTATTCTCCACTCCTATTCTCCTATTCTCCTATTCTCCTATTCTCCTCTCCCTCTCCCTCTCCCTCTCCCTCTCCCTCTCCCCTCCCTCCTCTCCTCTCCTCTCCTCTCCTCTCCTCTCCTCTCCTCTCCTCTCCTCTCCTCTCCTCTCCTCTCCTCTCCTCTCCTCTCCCTCTCCCTCTCCCTCTCCCTCTCCCTCTCCCTCTCCCTCTCCCTCTCCCTCTCCCTCTCCCTCTCCCTCTCCCTCTCCCTCTCCCTCTCCCTCTCCTCCAGCTCCAGCTCCAGCTGTGATTTCCTAAGTTAACCACATGTCCATTCCTCTCCCCATGCAGATGGTCAGTAAGAGTGCAGGGACCCATTGCTCCAACTGTCAGACTAGCACCACCACGCTGTGGAGACGTAATGTCAGTGGAAAGACAGTCTGTAACGCATGTGGACTCTACTACAAACTACACAACGTAGGATCTGCTCTCTGAATAGTCTCACAGCTTCAAGGCTCATACATGCTTTTAACAAGTCATAAAGCATTATACTTGCATGGCTTCAAGTAAAGTGTTACTAAAATGCCTCCTGATGATATCTAGTTCTGTGATCCTCTTCTCCTCATTGGATCAATACACATAATTTCCTTTGCTGTAGGCCGATACATTTCATCCTGTCCGTTCCTTTAGTGGAGTAGTCATACTAATGCCACTATTCCTCCGTTCTCCTCCTCAGATCAACAGACCTCTGACCATGAAGAAGGAAGGTACTCAGACACGGAAACGTAAGGCCTCCATTATGAACAACAGGGCCAAGCAGAAGACAGGTGTGTTAGAGGCTGGGTCTCTACTCTGACCTCTCCCTGTCCAGACTCTAGTCTTCTGACATGCCCGACCACACACACTGAGGACTACTACACACACTGAGGACTACTACACACACTGAGGACTACTACACACTGAGGACTTCTACACACTGAGGACTACTACACACACTGAGGACTACTACACACTGAGGACTACTACACACTGAGGACTACTACACACACTGAGGACTACTACACACTGAGGACTACTACACACTGAGGACTACTACACACGGAGGACTACTACACACACTGAGGACTACTACACACTGAGGACTACTACACACTGAGGACTACTACACACACTGAGGACTACTACACACACTGAGGACTACTACACACACTGAGGACTACTACACACACTGAGGACTACTACACACACTGAGGACTACTACACACTGAGGACTACTACACACACTGAGGACTACTACACACACTGAGGACTACTACACACACTGAGGACTACTACACACTGAGGACTACTACACACACTGAGGACTACTACACACACTGAGGACTATTACACACTGAGGACTACTACACACTGAGGACTACTACACACACTGAGGACTACTACACACGGAGGACTACTACACACTGAGGACTACTACACACACTGAGGACTACTACACACTGAGGACTACTACACACTGAGGACTACTACACACTGAGGACTACTACACACGGAGGACTACTACACACTGAGGACTACTACACACACGGAGGACTACTACACACTGAGGAATACTACACACTGAGGACTACTACACACTGAGGACTACTACACACTGAGGACTACTACACACTGAGGACTACTACACACGGAGGACTACTACACACGGAGGACTACTACACACTGAGGACTACTACACACTGAGGACTACTACACACACTGAGGACTACTACACACACTGAGGACTACTACACACACTGAGGACTACTACACACACTGAGGACTACTACACACACTGAGGACTACTACACACACTGAGGACTACTACACACTGAGGACTACTACACACTGAGGACTACTACACACCGAGGACTACTACACACTGAGGACTACTACACACTGAGGACTACTACACACGGAGGACTACTACACACTGAGGACTACTACACACTGAGGACTACTACACACACTGAGGACTACTACACACACTGAGGACTACTACACACACTGAGGACTACTACACACACTGAGGACTACTACACACACTGAGGACTACTACACACACTGAGGACTACTACACACGGAGGACTACTACACACGGAGGACTACTACACACTGAGGACTACTACACACTGAGGACTACTACACACACTGAGGACTACTACACACACTGAGGACTACTACACACACTGAGGACTACTACACACACTGAGGACTACTACACACTGAGGACTACTACACACACTGAGGACTACTACACACGGAGGACTACTACACACTGAGGACTACTACACACACTGAGGACTACTACACACGGAGGACTACTACACACACTGAGGACTACTACACACACTGAGGACTACTACACACACTGAGGACTACTACACACACTGAGGACTACTACACACGGAGGACTACTACACACGGAGGACTACTACACACTGAGGACTACTACACACTGAGGACTACTACACACTGAGGACTACTACACACTGAGGACTACTACACACACTGAGGACTACTACACACACTGAGGACTACTACACACACTGAGGACTACTACACACTGAGGACTACTACACACTGAGGACTACTACACACACGGAGGACTACTACACACACTGAGGACTACTACACACACTGAGGACTACTACACACGGAGGACTACTACACACGGAGGACTTCTACACACTGAGGACTACTACACACACTGAGGACTACTACACACTGAGGACTACTACACACACTGAGGACTACTACACACTGAGGACTACTACACACTGAGGACTACTACACACAGAGGACTACTACACACTGAGGACTACTACACACACTGAGGACTACTACACACTGAGGACTACTACACACGGAGGACTACTACACACACTGAGGACTACTACACACTGAGGACTACTACACACGGAGGACTACTACACACGGAGGAAGACCTGAGGAGAATAGTTTGTAGGTGCTATACTGAGCCATGATGCCTTTAAAAGATAATATGTTATGCTGTTGTCAGGTAATGACTAATGAAGGATGATGTTTGTTTCTGTTTAATAATGACTTTTTGTAATCCTGACCTCTTCTTTCTTAATGATCACCTTCATCTGAATAAATACCTGTTAGAATACATGGTCTCTCTGTGAAGTTACTTTCAACTGTGAAACACATGCAGACTGAAACACTACACTGGGATTCATGTTCTAATGACCACGTTAAAATGTCTTAAAATCTGTGGATGACTTTAGACATTGTAGTTGGGTGGTTAGGCACCATTTTCATTAGAGTCTGTTCTATATTCATGTCTTTGTCTGAGAACAGCTTTGTTAAAGTTTCTCTGGCAAATTGTTTTATGCAAATTCAAAACAATTTATTTTTTTAACCCCTTTTTCTCCCCAATTTCGTGGTTTCCAATTGTTTAGTAGCTACTATCTTGTCTCATTGCTACAACTCCCGTATGGGGTCGGGAGAGACGAAGGTTGAAAGTCATGTGTCCTCCGATACACAACCCAACCAAGCCGCACTGCTTCTTAACACAGCGCGCATCCAACCCGGAAGCCAGCCGCACCAATGTGTCGGAGGCTACACCGTGCACCTGGCACCCTTGGTTAGCGCGCACTGCGCCCGGCCCGCCACAGGAGTCGCTGGTGCGCGATGAGACAAGGACATCCCTACCGACCAAGCCCTCCCTAACCCGGACGACGCTAGGCCAATTGTGCGTCGCCCCACGGACCTCCCGGTCGCGGCCGGTTACGACAGAGCCTGGGCGCGAACCCAGGGACTCTGATGGCACAGCTGGCGCTGCAGTACAGCGCCCTTAACCACTGCGCCACCCGGGAGGCCCAATTCTAAACTTTTCATACTGCTAGGATATGATCAAAACCACCTAGATAATAATAATAATAATAATAATACAATTATTAATTAATAATAGTAATACCTTTGTCAGAATGCTGTTCATTGACTACAGCTCAGCGTTCAACACCATAGTGCCCACGAAGCTCATCACTAAGCTAAGGACCCTGGGACTAGACACCTCCCTCTGCAACTGGATCCTGGACTTCCTGAAGAGCAGCCCCCAGGCGGTGAGGGTAGGCAACATCACCGCCTCCATGCTGATCCTCAACACGGGGGCGACCCACAGGGGTGTGCGCTTAGTCCCCTGCTGTACTCGCATTAGTCCAACACCATCAAGTTTGCTGACGACACGACGGTGGTAGGCCTTATCACCGGCGACAACGACTCAGCCTACAGGGAGGAGGTCAGGGACCTGACAGTGTGATGCCGGAACAACAACCTCTCCCTCAAATGTCAGTAAGACCAAGGAGCTGATCATGGACTACAGGAAACAAGAACGCCCTCATCCACATCGACGGGAAACAAGAACGCCCTCATCCACATCGACGGGGAACAAGAACGCCCTCATCCACACCGACGGGGAACAAGAACGCCCTCATCCACACCGACGGGGAACAAGAACGCCCTCATCCACACCGACGGGAGACAAGAACGCCCTCATCCACACCGACGGGAGACAAGAACGCCCTCATCCACACCGACGGGAGACAAGAACGCCCTCATCCACACCGACGGGAGACAAGAACTCCCTCATCCACACCGACAGGGCGGCAGTGGAGCGGGTCTAGAGCTTGAAGTTCCTCTGGGTGAAAATCACTAAGGACTTAAAATGGTCCACGCACAGTCATGAAAAAGGTGTGACAGATCCTTTTCCTCCTCAGGAGGTTGAGAATGTTTGGCCCTCACATCCTCAAAACGTTTCTACAGCTGCACCATTGAGAGCATCTTGACTGGCTGCATCACCCTTTGGTATGGTAACAGCACCTCCCTCGATCGCATGGCGCAACAGAGGGTGGTGAGGACAGCCCAGTACATCACTGGGGCCCAGCTCCCTGCCATCCAGGACCTCTATATCAGAGGGTAGTGAGGACAGCCCAGTACATCACTGGGGCCCAGCTCCCTGCCATCCAGAACCTCTATATCAGAGGGTGGTGAGGACAGCCCAGTACATCACTGGGGCCCAGCTCCCTGCCATCCAGGACCTCTATATCAGAGGGTAGTGAGGACAGCCCAGTACATCACTGGGGCCCAGCTCCCTGCCATCCAGGACCTCTATATCAGAGGGTGGTGAGGACAGCCCAGTACATCACTGGGGCCCAGCTCCCTGCCATCCAGGACCTCTATATCAGAGGGTGGTGAGGACAGCCCAGTACATCACTGGGGCCCAGCTCCCTGCCATCCAGGACCTCTATATCAGAGGGTGGTGAGGACAGCCCAGTACATCACTGGGGCCCAGCTCCCTGCCATCCAGGACCTCTATATCAGAGGGTGGTGAGGACAGCCCAGTACATCACTGGGGCCCAGCTCCCTGCCATCCAGAACCTCTATATCAGAGGGTGGTGAGGACAGCCCAGTACATCACTGGGGCCCAGCTCCCTGCCATCCAGAACCTCTATATCAGAGGGTAGTGAGGACAGCCCAGTACATCACTGGGGCCCAGCTCTCTGCCATCCAGAACCTCTATATCAGATGGTGGTGAGGACAGCCCAGTACATCACTGGGGCCCAGCTCCCTGTCATCCAGGACCTCTATATCAGAGGGTAGTGAAAGGAAAGGCCCGGAAAATCGTTAAAGATTTCAGCCACCCAAGATATAGAATGTTCTCTCTGTTTCCGTACGGCAAGAGGTACTGGAGCAGCAAGTTTGACATCGACAGGCTCCTGAACAGCTTCTATCCCCATAAGACTGATAAATAGTTAACGAAATGGCTACACAGACTATTTTGACCTCTATGTACACCTATAGGACTCCACACACACACACACACACACACACACACACACACACACACACACACACACACACACACACACACAATCTTCATTGAAGCTGCTGCTACCTTGTTTATTATACATCCTGATGCCTAGTCCCCTTCTCCCTATATATATCTACCTCCATCACTCCAGTATCCCTGTCCCCTTCTCCCTATATATATCTACCTCCATCACTCCTCCTATACATATCTACCTCCATCACTCCAGTATCCCTGTCCCCTTCTCCCTATATATATCTACCTCCATCACTCCTCCTATACATATCTACCTCCATCACTCCAGTATCCCTGTCCCCTTCTCCCTATATATATCTACCTCCATCACTCCTCCTATACATATCTACCTCCATCACTCCAGTATCCCTGTCCCCTTCTTCCTATACAGTGCCTTGCGAAAGTATTCGGCCCCCTTGAACTTTGCGACCTTTTGCCACATTTCAGGCTTCAAACATAAAGATATAAAACTGTATTTTTTTGTGAAGAATCAACAACAAGTGGGACACAATCATGAAGTGGAACGACATTTATTGGATATTTCAAACTTTTTTAACAAATCAAAAACGGAAAAATTGGGCGTGCAAAATTATTCAGCCCCTTCACTTTCAGTGCAGCAAACTCTCTCCAGAAGTTCAGTGAGGATCTCTGAATGATCCAATGTTGACCTAAATGACTAATGATGATAAATACAATCCACCTGTGTGTAATCAAGTCTCCGCATAAATGCACCTGCACTGTGATAGTCTCAGAGGTCCGTTAAAAGCGCAGAGAGCATCATGAAGAACAAGGAACACACCAGGCAGGTCCGAGATACTGTTGTGAAGAAGTTTAAAGCCGGATTTGGATACAAAAAGATTTCCCAAGCTTTAAACATCCCAAGGAGCACTGTGCAAGCGATAATATTGAAATGGAAGGAGTATCAGACCACTGCAAATCTACCAAGACCTGGCCGTCCCTCTAAACTTTCAGCTCATACACGGAGAAGACTGATCAGAGATGCAGCCAAGAGGCCCATGATCACTCTGGATGGACTGTAGAGATCTACAGCTGAGGTGGGAGACTCTGTTCATAGGACAACAATCAGTCGTATATTGCACAAATCTGGCCTTTATGGAAGAGTGGCAAGAAGAAAGCCATTTCTTAAAGATATCCATAAAAAGTGTCGTTTAAAGTTTGCCACAAGCCACCTGTGAGACACACCAAACATGTGGAAGAAGGTGCTCTGGTCAGATGAAACCAAAATTGAACTTTTTGGCAACAATGCAAAACGTTATGTTTGGCGTGAAAGCAACACAGCTGAACACACCATCCCCACTGTCAAACATGGTGGTGGCAGCATCATGGTTTGGGCCTGCTTTTCTTCAGCAGGGACAGGGAAGATGGTTAAAATTGATGGGAAGATGGATGGAGCCAAATACAGGACCATTCTGGAAGAAAACCTGATGGAGTCTGCAAAAGACCTGAGACTGGGATGGAGATTTGTCTTCCAACAAGACAATGATCCAAAACATAAAGCAAAATCTACAATGGAATGGTTCAAAAATAAACATATCCAGGTGTTAGAATGGCCAAGTCAAAGTCCAGACCTGAATCCAATCGAGAATCTGTTGAAAGAACTGAAAACTGCTGTTCACAAATGCTCTCCATCCAACCTCACTGAGCTCGAGCTGTTTTGCAAGGAGGAATGGGAAAAAATGTCAGTCTCTCGATGTGCAAAATGTTCTTTATGTTTGAAGCCTGAAATGTGGCAAAAGGTCGCAAAGTTCAAGGGGGCCAAATACTTTCGCAAGGCACTGTATATATCCACCTCCATCACTCCTCCTATACATATCTACCTCCATCACTCCAGTATCCCTGTCCCTCTCCCTATACATATCTACCTCCATCACTCCTCCTATACATATCTACCTCCTTCACTCCAGTATCCCTGTCACCTTCCCCCAATACATATCTACCTCCATCACTCCAGTATCCCTGTCTCCTTCCCCCTATATATATCTACCTCCATCACTCCAGTATCCCTGTCTTCTTCTCCCTATACATATCTACCTCCATCACTCCAGTATCCCTGTCTCCTTCCCCCTATACATATCTACCTCCATCACTCCAGTATCCCTGTCTCCTTACCCCTATACATATCTACCTCCATCACTCTAGTATCCCTGTACATTGTTAATATGGTACTGACCCTGTATATAGTATAGTTTCTTACTTTCTCGCATTCTGCTTATTTCTTATTTTTATTTCTTGTGTGTTTCTGTTCTACCTTACGTGATTTTTAGTGCTACATTTGATATTGATTGCTGCATTGTTGGGTTTAGAGTTGGAAAGAAAGGCATTTCACTGTACTTGTGCACTTGACATTAAAACTTGAACCTTAGAATTAAGAATTAGAATTCTAGAATTAGAATACTAGAATGAACATGAACCTTCTTATTATGGGATGAAGGTCAGCCATATTGGTCAGGGAGTTGGTCAACCATGGTTTGCCAGTGCTGTGATCAGTGGCGATTTTAGCATGTACACCTTGGTGGGGCAAACTCCCCAAATATTTGGGGGATGCATGCCAGCAAAGCCACTACACAACAAAGCAAAACACAACACTAAACAATACATTAATTGCACTATAACGGTGACGAACGGTGCCCACAAACTGTTAGGGCCTACATAAAGCTGTCCCACAACCTTACCACTGTTCACCTGGCTATCAGCGGAGTATTGTCTGACAGTGAAACAGTTCATTCAGCCTCATTTAGTACCCTTTTAAAAACATAGCTGATATGGCTGACTTGCTTAAACAAATGTGGTTTCTACTGAAAATTGAGATGTACAAACTATGGCATAAGGGTGCGATGAGTGGATAAGAGGCAATCCATCATTTCGATTAAGACAATGAGTGAGCTAGGACAGACATTGTCAATGTAAACATTCGTTCAGCACTTTTGAAATGTACAGTGACAGAATTTAGAACATGGGCTGTTCTTACAGTGTTCTCCCTGTACACCAAGTCAGAACTGCAGGATAAGTAAAGTGGGCAAATAAGTTCGACAATGAAAGCTCTTACAATATTCAATGAGAACGTTTCTCTAAAACAGACTATAGGCTACATGTGCACCACCAAGTCAGAACAGTAGGCTAAGTTATGAGGGGAAAAGGGAACAAATTATTAGTGTGAGGCACACTAACAGCTTACTGCACAACATACACTTAGTACTACTTTCTTAGCTACAGTAAACATATCTCCCAGGCATATTACATAATTTCTGCAGCAGCAAATAATACATTTTTTGACTCACCTTGTTGTGCTGTGCTCACTTGAACAGGAAAGGTGGAGATCCTTCGCTACTTGACAACTATCGACTCATATCAAAATTGTCTGTACTGTCAAAAGGTACTGGAGTCCTTAGTTAGTAGGCAGTTAAAGGTCTACTTCCAAGAAAACAACATCTTAAATGGAATGCAATCAGGTTTTAGGTCTGGCCACAGCACTGTTTCAGCAACATTGAAGGTTTTAAATAACATCCACTGTGCTCTTGATAAGAAGTTACATTGTGTTGTCTGTCTTTATTGATTTGTCGAAGGCTTTTGACACCGTGGACCATGCTGTGTTAGTGCAAAGGTTAAAATGTAGTGGAATTACTGGTCATGCTCTAGATTGGTTTATAAATTACCTATCAAATCGTACACAATGTGTAATGGCAGATGGTTGTAAATCTGAGTCCATAGAGGTGTGCTCAGGTGTTCCGCAAGGTTCTATTTTGGGCCCACTGTTGTTCATTTTGTATATCAACAACATTGGGGATCTTATTGAAACAGCGGATGTTCATTTTTATGCAGATGATACTGTTCTATACAGAATCTGTATGATTTAAAGCTGGTTCTAAATTCAGGTTAAACAAAATGCATGGTATTGTCAAATGCCAGGCATGTTACTAATCATGTCATTGCTACATTGTCTGGACATACTATAGAGCAAGTTCAAGTATACACATATTTGGGTGTGTGGGTTGATGATATGCTGAGTTTCACTGTGCATGTAGAGAGCTTGATGAGGAAGCTCAAACTGAGAATAGGTTTTTATTACCGGCATAAGGCTTGTTTTTCTTTTGAGGTCAGGAAGGAGCTGGTACGATGTACATTACTGTCGGTTTTAGATTTTAGTGATGTTATATACATGCAGGCCTCAACCACTACCCTGAGAGCACTTGATTCAGTGTATCATGCAGCTCTCAGGTTCATTACAAATCAGAAACGTCTAACCCATCATTGTGATCTCTACAGCGCTGTTGGCTGGTCGTCATTGACCTTGCGTAGGCTTAAACACTGGTATACACTGATTTATAAGGCCATATTGTAGGCTTAAACACTGGTATACACTGATTTATAAGGCCATATTGTAGGTTTAAACACTGGTATACACTGATTTATAAGGCCATATTGTAGGCTTAAACACTGGTATACACTGATTTATAAGGCCATATTGTAGGCTTAAACACTGGTAGACACTGATTTATAAGGCCATATTGTAGGCTTAAACACTGGTATACACTGATTTATAAGGCCATATTGTAGGCTTAAACACTGGTATACACTGATTTATAAGGCCATATTGTAGGCTTAAACACTGGTATACACTGATTTATAAGGCCATATTGGGTAAAATGCCATTTTATCTCAGTTCTTTTTTTAGTCAGGTCGGTATATAAATATAAATGACGGTCCCATTCTGATTTGCTTCTAACAGTACCAAAAATGTTAAATGTTTTTTTCGTACTGTATGTGTGTTTATAGTTTTGTTTAATGTTGTGTTGGTGTATGTACGTTGTTTTGTCTGAAACGTTGTTCCCCCTGCTGCTATTGGATCAGGTCTCCCGTGGAAAAGAGATGTTATCTCAATGAGAAATAACCTGTAGAAATAAAGGTCCAATAAAAACAAAAGGAAGTCTGTCATTCTGTGGATTTATGGTTCAAGACAACTGGGCGGTCAAACAGGGTCGACTCATTATGGCGTCAGGGGTCGGAGGTGAAGAAAGAGGCCTGAGTTCTCGACTTGCAATTCCAAGTTGGATGACTGTTCAAAATGTATTTTCCGAGTCGGATAAAAAAATAATTTCAGAGTTCCCAGTTGTCTTGAACTCACTGAAGTCTGAGATTTCCCACTATCAACCACACTGTCAGGTCAGACAGGGTTCTGTGTAAATTCCAACAACCACACTGTCAGGTCAGACAGGGTTCTGTGTAAATACCAACAACCACACTGTCAGGTCAGACAGGGTTCTGTGTAAATACCAACAACCACACTGTCAGGTCAGACAGGGTTCTGTGTAAATACCAACAACCACACTGTCAGGTCAGACAGGGTTCTGTGTAAATACCAACAACCACACTGTCAGGTCAGACAGGGTTCTGTGTAAATACCAACAACCACACTGTCAGGTCAGACAGGGTTCTGTGTAAATACCAACAACCACACTGTCAGGTCAGACAGGGTTCTGTGTAAATACCAACAACCACACTGTCAGGTCAGACAGGGTTCTGTGTAAATACCAACAACCACACTGTCAGGTCAGACAGGGTTCTGTGTAAATACCAACAACCACACTGTCAGGTCAGACAGGGTTCTGTGTAAATACCAACAACCACACTGTCAGGTCAGACAGGGTTCTGTGTAAATACCAACAACCACACTGTCAGGTCAGACAGGGTTCTGTGTAAATACCAACAACCACACTGTCAGGTCAGACAGGGTTCTGTGTAAATACCAACAACCACACTATCAGGTCAAATAGGGTAGGGCAGGGTTAGGTCAGGTCAAATCAGGTTGGGTAGGGTTAAGTCAGATTATTATAAAAGTGGATGGGATATTCTGACTCAAGTATTAGCAGAATTCAAGTGGAATCACCTAGCCATCTTTTTAGTTCTGTAGACTAATGCCCTCCCTCTCCTTGGCATGATTAGTGGTACAATGGTGCATGTTTCAGTATGAAACTGCAGAATTGTTGTTTACTAATATGGGATGTAGTGTTCATCATCACTTTTGGATCCAGTGGTTCCCATGATGTGCATGAACAGTTAGAGTACTAGGATTAGGTGGATACAGGTCTGGACAGTGGTAGTTCTATTCTGTTAGGCCTTGCCCTGTCAATTCTTCCTCAGTAGGACCTACAGTACAGTACAGTACAGTAGTGTTGTTAGCATCTCAATTAGCCTACCAGCTAACAGGAAGTGCTAGGAAGCCAGTCCCGGGAAAACTCTGGAGGACCTAACAGAGACCAGGCGAGAGTCAAGAAGGGAGAGGAGTGGAACCATCATCTTCATAACTTCAACAACCCCCCCCCCCCCCTTCTCCCTCTCTCCCTCCATCAGTCACACTTTCAAGGTTGACCACAGCTCTCCCCAGGCTGTGCTTGGAGCCCCATTGTGCAATGCAGGAGGCTTATGGTTTTCCGGACCCGTTGAAGGTTGGTGGTGATGGCATGTGCTTTTCAGCATGGCGAGCTTCCTCTGTTACAGACAAACAGGTTAATCTGGTGTGTTCGTGCGTGTGTGTTGGGCAGACAGTTCTGCGCTGGGGAAACGGCAGTGAATGACATGGAGAGATTAGTAACCACAGGGCTAGTCCAGTAGGTTCACAGGCCCATCCGTTGGTGCCCTGGAGTCCTCACCTTCCGCTCCCCCCCCCCCCTCTCTCACTCCCACCCCCCCCTCTTGCTCTCCCACCCCTCGTACTCTCAATAACACCTAAACTAAACCCCTCTTTTCCTCTCAACACTCCTCACTGTAGCCAACTGAAACACAATTCACCTACTGCATCCTGTGCAGTCCAACTGTTGGTTGTAAGACCTTTATTCATTTTGAGGACAAAAGGACTTGTTTCAAAAAGTGAAGACGGTCATGGAGAACAAAAGACGGAAAAAAACGTTCTAGGATTTGTTGTTGTTGTTGTTGTTGTTGTTGTTGTTGCTCTACTTCAGATAATTCAAAGTAGTTAACATTTAATGTAGTTAGAATTAGAAAACTAACTCCAGGTACTTTATACCGTAAGTATTTAGTCTCCTTTATTATAACGTCATTATAATAGTAGAGATAAATTCATACTAAAACGATCTAACCCTGTGCTACATCTAACCCAATGCTACATCTAACCCCGTGCTACATCTAACCCAATGCTACATCTAACCCAATGCTACGTCTAACCCAATGCTACATCTAACCCCGTGCTACATCTAACCCCGTGCTACATCTAACCCCGTGCTACATCTAACCCCGTGCTACGTCTAACCCAATGTTACATCTAACCCCATGCTACATCTAACCCCGTGCTACATCTAACCCCGTGCTACGTCTAACCCAATGTTACATCTAACCCCATGCTACATCTAACCCCGTGCTACATCTAACCCCATGCTACATCTAACCCCGTGCTACGTCTAACCCCATGCTACATCTAACCCCGTGCTACATCTAACCCCGTGCTACATCTAACCCCGTGCTACGTCTAACCCATGCTAGTTGTCTTAGATGTCTCGTATTGTAACAACAACCTCAAATGTTTACTTTGTACAAACTCCATTCAAACCAGCAGCATCAGAGATCTGTATATAATGGTAAGATGTCTCCAACCTAACAATGGGAGTTGTTTTCCCAAAGGCAGGAAGGCAGGCGACAGTACTACAATGCCAAAATAGGCCCATAGAAACACATTGGGTTTATTCTCGACAGATTTTTGCGAGAGTAAAACCTCTCGCTTCGCCCCATCGCAGCAAGCAATGATTGTGGTCTTAGCCGACGTCATTGGTTTGCGCCCTGCTCTGGGCATGTGCGAGGTTGTTGGCACTCCACTTTGCACGGTTGTCACAAGTTACCGCCAAACCTGGATTGCTGATGCTATGTAATGGCCAATGAGAGGCTTTGAAACAACTGGTCGGCCATATTGGCACTCCCCAGAAGAAGTGGTCCTCCATAGGAATGGATGGAATTCTACAGTATTTCAATTACTTTTTTCAAGAACAAAATTACATGTATTTAAGTATTTTTTGTTGTTCTAGTGGAGACAATAACAGAACTTTCAAAAAGTCCTACTTTAAGGTTGTTTTTATATATCCCCTCCCCCCAAAATAAATAAAATTGGCTCACATATTAAAATTTAAAAGTATTATTTTAAGATGTTTGTGATAGAATAAGCGTGGCAATAATAAATGTAGACATTAATACATGCATTTCTATAACTTCTAAACAATGTTCTACAGTGGTGCGTGGCTTCAAAACAGCACCACCTGTTCGGTCATCTAGTGCAAACATAAATCCTTGTTTACCACAGCCACAAAGTTGAAATTGGCTATATTGTAAAAATGAAAACACGAGTTAGATTTATTTTTGTCTTAATTTGATTATGGTTAGGCATAGGAATAGGTGTGTGGTTAAGGTTAGCGTTAAGGTTAGGTTAAAAATTACATTTTAAGAAGACAATTAGTAGAAATAGGCGGGGTTTATGACTTTGTGACTGTGGTATCTAGTGACGACTACTTGCGCTCGGAAGGAGGGCTAGATAACTCAAAACATTACTGTAAGGGAAGTACTGTAGTACTGTACCTTGGTTGTTCAGTTGATTGGCTATGTCCTCTCCTTTACTTCTGTCTATTCTTCCTCTCCTACTCCTCTCCTGCAGGTTGCATGAATTAATGAATGAATGAATTTATTTAATTGTTATTTTCGTGTCAAATTGTCAATTGGGAGCCCATCCTTTACAATATTAATTGACACATAAACAAACATTACAATAATTACATCCCTAGAGCAGTACAATAATACACACACATACATACTGTATATATACACACATACATACTGTATATATACACACATACATACTGTATATACACACACATACATACTGTATATATACACACATACATACTGTATATATACACACATACATACTGTATATATACACACATACATACTGTATATATACACACATACATACTGTATATATACACACATACATACTGTATATATACACACATACATACTATATATATACACACATACATACTGTATATATACACACATACATACTGTATATATACACACATACATACTGTATATATACACACATACATACTGTATATATACACACATACATACTGTATATATACACACATACATACTGTATATATACACACATACATACTGTATATATATACACACATACATACTATATATATATACACATACATACTGTATATATACACACATACATACTATATATATACACATACATACTGTATATATACACACATACATACTGTATATACACACACATACATACTGTATATATACACACATACATACTGTATATACACACACATACATACTGTATATACACACATACATACTGTATATATACACACATACATACTGTATATACACACATACATACTGTATATATACACACATACATACTGTATATATACACACATGCATACTGTATATACACACACATACATACTGTATATACACACACATACATACTGTATATATACACACATACATACTATATATATATACACACATACATACTGTATATATACACACATACATACTGTATATATACACACATACATACTATATATATATACACACATACATACTATATATATATACACAAGTACATACATAGACACTGTATATATACACATACATACATACATGAATACTGTACATACAGTTGAAGTCAGAAGTTTGCATTCACTTAGGTTGGAGTCATTAAAACTAGTTTTTCAACCACTCCACAAATTTCTTGTTAGCAAACTATAGTTTTGGCAAGTCGGTTCGGTCGGTCTACTTTGTGCATGACACAAGGAATTTTTCCAACAATTGTTTACAGAAAGATTATTTTACTTATAATTAACTGTATCACAATTCCAGTGGGTCAGAAGTTTACATACACTAAGTTGACTGTGCCTTTAAACAGCTTGGAAAATTCCAGAAAATTATGTCATGGCTTTAGAAGCTTCTGATAGGCTAATTGACATCATTTGAGTCAATTGGAGGTGTACCTGTGGATGTATTTCAAGGCCTACCTTCAAACTCGGTGCCTATTTGCTTGACATCATGGGAAAATCAAAAGAAATCAGCCAAGACCTCAGAAAAAAATTGTAGACCTCCACAAGTCTGGTTCATCCTTGGGAGCAATTTCCAAATGCCTGAAGGTACCACGTTTATCTGTACAAACAGTAGTACGCAAGTATAAACACCATGGGACCACGCAGCCGTCATACCGCTCAGGAAGGAGACGCGTTCTGTCTCCTAGAGATGAACGTACTTTGGTGTGAAAAGTGCAAATCAATCCCAGACCAACAGCAAAGGACCTTGTGAAGATGCTGGAGGAAACAGGTACAAAAGTATCTATATTCACAGTAAAACGAGTCCTATATCGACATAACCTGAAAGGCCGCTCAGCAAGGAAGAAACCACTGCTCCAAAACCACCATAAAAAAGCCAGACTACGGTTTACAACTTTACATGGGGACAAAGATTGTACTTTTTGTCCTCTGATCTGATGAAACAAAAATGGAACTGTTTGGCCATAATGACCATCGTTATATTTTGAGGAAAAAGGGGGAGGCTTGCAAGCCGAAGAACACCATCCCAACCGTGAAGCACGGGGGTGGCAGCATCATGTTGTGGGGTGCTTTGCTGCAGGAAGGACTGGTGCACTTCACAAAATAGATGGCATCATGAAGAGGAGAATTACGTGAATATATTGAAGCAACATCTCAAGACATCAGTCAGGAAGTTAAAGCTTGGTCGCAAATGGGTCTTCCAAATGGACAATGACCCCAAACATACTTCCAAATGTGTGGCAAAATGGCTTAAGGACAACAAAGTCAAGGTATTGGAGTGGCCATCACAAAGCCCTGACCTCAATCCCATAGAAAATGTGTGGACAGAACTGAAAAAGCGTGTGCGAGCAAGGAGGCCTTCAAACCTGACTCAGTTACACCAGCTTTGTCAGGAGGAATGGGCCAAAATTCACCCACCTTATTGTGGGAAGCTTGTGGAAGGCTACCCAAAATGTTTGACACGAGTTAAACAATTTAAAGGCAATGCTTCCAAATACCAATTGAGTGTATGTAAACTTCTGACCCACTGGGAATGTGATGAAAGAAATAAAAGCTGAAATAAATCATTCTCTCTACTATTATTCTGACATTTCACATTCTTAAAATAAAGTGGTGATCCTAACTGACCTAAGACAGGAAATTTTTACTAGGATTAAATGTCAGGAATTGTGAAAAATTGAGTTCAAATGTATTTGGCTAAGGTGTATGTAAACTTCTGACTTCAACTGTATATATATATAAACAGTGCCTTCGGAAAGTATTCAGACCCCTTGACTTTTTCCACATTTTGTTACATTACAGCCTTACTCTAAAATGTATTTAATTGTTTTTTTTCCCTCATCAATCTACTCATAATTCATAATGACAAAGCAAAAATACGTTTAGAAATCTTTGCAAATTTATTACAAATAAATAACAGAAATACCTTATTTACACAAGTATTCAGACCCTTTGCTATGAGAGTTGAAATTGAGCTCAGGTTGTAACATAACAATGTGTGGAAAAAGTCAAGGGGTCTGAATACTTTCCAAAAGCCCTGTTTAAGAATGGAACAAGTACACAAAGTGAATACAGGTCAGTGAATGTGTCCTGTTGGTATGAATTTCAGTGGTTGGATATAATACATGTGGACAGAATGGCTGTGAGACGGAGAGACTGTTGCTGTACTCCCAGGTAAGGCCCTTCCTTCTAGATACATGTGGACAGAATGGTTGTGAGACAGAGAGACTGTTGCTGTACTCCCAGGTAAGACCCTTCCTTCTAGATACATGTTGACAGAATGGTTGTGAGACAGAGAGACTGTTGCTGTACTCCCAGGTAAGACCCTTCCTTCTAGATACATGTTGACAGAATGGTTGTGAGACAGAGAGACTGTTGCTGTACTCCCAGGTAAGGCCCTTCCTTCTAGATACATGTTGACAGAATGGTTGTGAGACAGAGAGACTGTTGCTGTACTCCCAGGTAAGGCCCTTCCTTCTAGATACATGTTGACAGAATGGTTGTGAGACAGAGAGACTGTTGCTGTACTCCCAGGTAAGGCCCTTCCTTCTAGATACATGTGGACAGAATGGCTGTGAGACAGACAGACTGTTGCTGTACTCCCAGGTAAGGCCCTTCCTTCTAGATACATGTGGACAGAATGGCTGTGAGACGGAGAGACTGTTGCTGTACTCCCAGGTAAGACCCTTCCTTCTAGATACATGTTGACAGAATGGTTGTGAGACAGAGAGACTGTAAGGCCCTTCCTTCTAGATACATGTTGACAGAATGGTTGTGAGACAGAGAGACTGTTGCTGTACTCCCAGGTAAGGCCCTTCCTTCTAGATACATGTGGACAGAATGGCTGTGAGACAGACAGACTGTTGCTGTACTCCCAGGTAAGGCCCTTCCTTCTAGATACATGTGGACAGAATGGCTGTGAGACGGAGAGACTGTTGCTGTACTCCCAGGTAAGACCCTTCCTTCTAGATACATGTTGACAGAATGGTTGTGAGACAGACAGACTGTTGCTGTACTCCCAGGTAAGGCCCTTCCTTCTAGATACATGTGGACAGAATGGCTGTGAGACGGAGAGACTGTTGCTGTACTCCCAGGTAAGGCCCTTCCTTCTAGATACATGTTGACAGAATGGCTGTGAGACGGAGAGACTGTTGCTGTACTCCCAGGTAAGGCCCTTCCTTCTAGATACATGTTGACAGAATGGTTGTGAGACAGAGAGACTGTTGCTGTACTCCCAGGTAAGGCCCTTCCTTCTAGATACATGTGGACAGAATGGTTGTGAGACAGAGAGACTGTTGCTGTACTCCCAAGTAAGGCCCTTCCTTCTAGATACATGTTGACAGAATGGTTGTGAGACAGAGAGACTGTTGCTGTACTCCCAGGTAAGACCCTTCCTTCTAGATACATGTTGACAGAATGGTTGTGAGACAGAGAGACTGTTGCTGTACTCCCAGGTAAGGCCCTTCCTTCTAGATACATGTTGACAGAATGGTTGTGAGACAGAGAGACTGTTGCTGTACTCCCAGGTAAGGCCCTTCCTTCTAGATACATGTTGACAGAATGGTTGTGAGACAGAGAGACTGTTGCTGTACTCCCAGGTAAGGCCCTTCCTTCTAGATACATGTGGACAGAATGGCTGTGAGACAGACAGACTGTTGCTGTACTCCCAGGTAAGGCCCTTCCTTCTAGATACATGTGGACAGAATGGCTGTGAGACGGAGAGACTGTTGCTGTACTCCCAGGTAAGACCCTTCCTTCTAGATACATGTTGACAGAATGGTTGTGAGACAGAGAGACTGTAAGGCCCTTCCTTCTAGATACATGTTGACAGAATGGTTGTGAGACAGAGAGACTGTTGCTGTACTCCCAGGTAAGGCCCTTCCTTCTAGATACATGTGGACAGAATGGCTGTGAGACAGACAGACTGTTGCTGTACTCCCAGGTAAGGCCCTTCCTTCTAGATACATGTGGACAGAATGGCTGTGAGACGGAGAGACTGTTGCTGTACTCCCAGGTAAGACCCTTCCTTCTAGATACATGTTGACAGAATGGTTGTGAGACAGACAGACTGTTGCTGTACTCCCAGGTAAGGCCCTTCCTTCTAGATACATGTGGACAGAATGGCTGTGAGACGGAGAGACTGTTGCTGTACTCCCAGGTAAGGCCCTTCCTTCTAGATACATGTTGACAGAATGGCTGTGAGACGGAGAGACTGTTGCTGTACTCCCAGGTAAGGCCCTTCCTTCTAGATACATGTTGACAGAATGGTTGTGAGACAGAGAGACTGTTGCTGTACTCCCAGGTAAGGCCCTTCCTTCTAGATACATGTGGACAGAATGGTTGTGAGACAGAGAGACTGTTGCTGTACTCCCAGGTAAGGCCCTTCCTTCTAGATACATGTTGACAGAATGGTTGTGAGACAGAGAGACTGTTGCTGTACTCCCAAGTAAGGCCCTTCCTTCTAGATGCATGTGGACAGAATGGTTTTGAGACAGAGAGACTGTTGCTGTACTCCCAGGTAAGACCCTTGCTTCCGGTCCCGCTGGAGGTCACAGTCTTCAGTGAGGCAGCTTGAAGCAGATGTGTGTCACCATCCAGGCCCTTGTCGCAGCATGCGACATGGACTGATAGGGAGATGATAATACATACGGGTGGGTACATGCTGTATCCCTCATCACCAAAGTCTTGTTAGCATTTACCGCACATGTTGCTGAACAATTCAACCCATTTTTTTGTGTCAATGATATATGTGGAAATTCACATCCAATATTCAGTTCATAAGCACATCTAACATCCTCCTTGTCAATGTAATTGTACTCAGTGTGAAGGCAAAACTGATCCTAAATCAGTACTCCTACTCAGATTCTTTGTGAAATGGGCCCTGGCCTGTCAGCAATGCCACTCCACCTGAAGACCAACGATAACATGAATAAGAATAAGCTTAGTCAGTAACTTAGATAACAAGGCAGTTTAACCCACTGTTCCCCAGTATGCCGTCATTGTAAATTAAGAATTTATTCTAAACCGACTTGCCTAGTTTCAATGAAGGTTATATATAAATAAATAAAAAACGTTATTTTGTATGTAATACTTAAAAAGGCCAGTAGGTGTCGTCTTAGGATCACAAATTAAGTGAAGTATTTTGAAAAACAACAGTTTTTCTGTGTGTCAGTACAGGTGTGTTGAGAGATATATAACTATCGTGTTGTTTGATGATGTGAATATAACACCAACGTTATACATTAACTTGGTTTTATTGTTGTATATAAAAAATAGGTGGAGAAAGGAAAGGCAAAACTAAACAAAATAAAAACATTATATTAATATATAAAAATAGAATAAAACCTTCCATCCATTGTCCTGTTTGTTAAAACCCTTTTTTCAGGGTAAGGGCTAGGGTTACAGTAAGGATTACAGTAAGGGTTACAGTAAGGATTACAGTAAGGGTTACAGTAAGGGTTACAGTAAGGATTACAGTAAGGGTTACAGTAAGGGTTACAGTAAGGGTTACAGTAAGGGTTACAGTAAGGATTACAGTAAGGGTTACAGTAAGGGTTACAGTAAGGGTTACAGTAAGGGTTACAGTAAGGGTTACAGTAAGAGCTAGGGTTACAATAAGGGCTAGGGTTACAGTAAGGGTTAGGGTTACAGTAAGGGCTAGGGTTACAGTATGGGTTAGGGTTACAGTAAGGGTTAGGGTTACAGTAAGGGCTAGGGTTACAGTAAGGGTTAGGGTTACAGTAAGGGCTAGGGTTACAGTAAGGGCTAAGGTTACAGTAAGGGTTAGGGTTACAGTAAGGGTTAGGGATACAGTAAGGGCTAGGGTTACAGTAAGGGTTAGGGTTACAGTAAGGGCTAGGGTTACAGTAAGGGCTAAGGTTACAGTAAGGGTTAGGGTTACAGTAAGGGCTAGGGTTACAGTAAGGGTTACAGTAAGGGCTGGGGTTACAGTAAGGGTTAGGGTTACAGTAAGGGTTAGGGTTACAGTAAGGGCTAGGGTTACAGTAAGGGTTAGGGTTACAGTAAGGGTTACATTATGAGCTAGGGTTACAGTAAGGGCTAGGGTTACAGTAAGGTCTATGGTTACAGTAAGGATTACAGTAAAGGTTGGGGTTACAGTAAGGGTTAGGGTTACAGTAAGGGTTAGGGTTACAGTAAGGGTTAGGGTTACAGTAAGGATTACAGTAAGGGTTAGGGTTAGTGTAAGGGTTAGTGTAAGGGTTAGGGTTAGTGTAAGGGTTAGGTTAAGGGTTAGGGTTAGGGTTAGGGTAAGGGTAAGGGTAAGGGTTAGGGTTACAGTAAGGGTTAGGGTTACAGTAAGGGTTAGGGTTACAGTAAGGATTACAGTAAGGGTTAGGTTAAGGGTTAGTGTAAGGGTTAGGGTTACAGTAAGGGTTAGGGTTACAGTAAGGGTTAGGGTTACAGTAAGGATTACAGTAAGGGTTAGGTTAAGGGTTAGTGTAAGGGTTAGGGTTAGGTTAAGGGTTAGGGTTAGGGTAAGGGTTAGTGTAAGGGTTAGGGTTAGTGTAAGGGTTAGGGTTAGGGTTAGGGTTAGTGTAAGGGTAAGGGTTAGGGTTAGGGTTAGGGTAAGGGCAAGGGTTAGGTTAAGGGTTAGGGTTAGGGTAAGGGCAAGGGTTAGGGTTAGGGATAGTTAGTTGAAATGTTGTTGACAGTTATTGAACATCTAAGGAACATCTACAAATCATCTACATGGGACTATCCAAGTACCTTGTTTACTCCATGTGTAACTCTGTGTTGTCTGTTCACACTGCTATGCCTTATCTTGGCCAGGTCGCAGTTGCAAATGAGAACTTGTTCTCAACTAGCCTACCTGGTTAAATAAAGGTGAAATAAAAAAAATAAATAAAAAAAAACCTTGGAATGGTGGAAAATTCCACTGTCTGACAGCAGAAACGCACATTGACGGACAGAATTATGAAAAAATGAAGGAGTGTTTTAAACTCTCAACACACTGATACTCCAGTATCTCCTCCCTCCCTCCCCTCTCCTTCCTCCTCCTGTCCTCCCTCCCCTCCCCTCCCCTTCCTCCTCCCTCCCTCCCTCCCTCCCTCCCTCCCTCCCTCCCTCCCTCCCTCCCTCCCTCCCTCCCTCCCCTCTCCTTCCTCCTCCTGTCCTCCCTCCCCTCCCCTTTCCTCCCTCCCTCCCTCCCTCCCTCCCTCCCTCCCTCCCTCCCTCCCTCCTCCTCCTGTCCTCTCTACCCTCCCTCCCTCCCTCCCTCCCTCCCTACCTCCTCCTGTCCTCTCTACCCTCTCCTTCCTCCTCCCGTCCTCCCGCCCTCCCGTCCTCCCACCCTCCATCCCTCCCTCACTCCCCCTCTCCTTTCTCCTGCCTCCCTCTCTCCCTCCCTCCCCCTCTCCTTCCACCTCCCGTCCTTCCGTCCTCCCACCCTCCATCCCACCCTCCCCCTCTCCCTCTCCCTCCTCCCTCTCTCCCTGCCCCTCTCATTCCTCCTGCCTCCCTCTCTCCCTGCCCCTCCAACATCTTCTACTGTCATCTTCCTTTTCTCCTGGTTCTGTATTTAAGGTGACACAGTGAAATATAACATTTTCTTCTAGCTTCCTTTACCTCTCCTCTCCTCTCCTCTCCTCTCCTCTCCTCTCCTCTCCTCTCCTCTCCTCTCCTCTCATCTGTCTCTCTTCTCTCTCCTCTGGCTCTCCTCTCCTCTACCACTCCCCTTCTCGCCTCTCTTCTTTCTCTTCTGCCTCTCCTCTCCTCTCCTCTCCTCTCCTCTCCTCTCCTCTCCTCTCCTCTCCTCTCATCTGTCTCTCTTCTCTCTCCTCTGGCTCTCCTCTGGCTCTCCTCTCCTCTCCTCTCCTCTCCTCTCCTCTCCTCTCCTCTCCTCTCCTCTCCTCTCCTCTCCTCTCCTCTCCTCTCCTCTCCTCTCCTCTCCTCTGTCTCTCTTTGATCATTCTGCTTCAGTGCTCACTGCTGCAGCATTCTGAAATTGAAACCCATCCCCCAGCAGAGAACCACTAAAACACTTTCAATCCCTCTCCCTCTCCCTGTCTCTCTCTGCTTCCCCTCCCTCCCTCCCTCCCTCCCTCCCTCCCTCCCTCCCTCCCTCCCTCCCTCCCTCCCTCCCTCCCTCCCTCCCTCCCAGCCTCTATCTGCTCTCCCCCCACCCCCTCAATCTCCCATCTCTCCAGTAGCTATGGTAACGGGGTGGCAAGGCTGTACCAGACATAGTTTACATGCTGTTGTTTGCCCTCGTCCTCCAGTACCCATGGCAATGACCCCCCCCGCACACACACACACCACTGAGGCAGCTCATCTCCGCCAGACAGAGTTTATCTGTAGCAGTGGGTCTCTAGTCTGTTTACCTTCTGTCATCCTCCTATAGCCCTCCTGAGTGTGCACCAGAGAGGTTCACTATCAGGGAGGGACCCTGGGACTGTTCGGGGTAGGTGCTTTGTTTCAGTCAGCTAGTTGAGGAAGTGTCAAATCCATTATGATCTTGACTAATTAACAGCCTTTTAAACTAGGTAGGGTTCTAATCTAGGTAAGGTTCTAATCTAGGTAGGGTTCTATTCTAGGTAGGGTTCTAATCTAGGTAAAACTCTATTCTAGGTAGGGTTCTAATCTATGTAGGGTTCTAAACTAGGTAGGGTTCTATTCTAGGTAGGGTTTTAATCTAGTTAGGGTTCTAATCTAGGTAGGGTTCTATTCTAGGTAGGGTTCTAAACTAGGTAGGGTTCTAATCTAGGTAAAACTCTATTCTAGGTAGGGTTCTAATCTATGTAGGGTTCTAATCTAGGTAGGGTTCTATTCTAGGTTGGGTTTTAATCTAGTTAGGGTTCTATTCTAGGTAGGGTTCTATTCTAGGTAGGGTTCTAATCTAGGTAGGGTTCTAATCTTGGTACGGTTTTATTCTAGGTAGGGTTCTATTCTAGGTAGGGTTCTATTCTAGGTAGGGTTCTAATCTAGGTAGGGTTCTAATCTAGGTAGGGTTCTAATCTAGGTAGGGTTTTAATCTAGGTAGGGTTCTAATCTTGGTACAGTTTTATTCTAGGTAGGGTTCTAAACTAGGTAGGGTTTTAATCTAGGTAGAGTTTAAATCTAGTTAGGGTTCTAAACTAGGTAGGGTTTTAATCTAGGTAGAGTTTTAATCTAGTTAGGGTTCTAATCTAGGTAGGGTTCTATTCTAGGTAGGGTTCTAAACTAGTTAGGGTTCTAATCTAGGTAGGGTTCTATTCTAGGTAGGGTTCTAAACTAGTTAGGGTTCTAATCTAGGTAGGGTTCTATTCTAGGTAGGGTTCTAAACTAGTTAGGGTTCTAATCTAGGTAGGGTTCTATTCTAGGTAGGGTTCTAAACTAGTTAGGGTTCTAATCTAGGTAGGGTTCTATTCTAGGTAGGGTTCTAAACTAGTTAGGGTTCTAATCTAGGTAGGGTTCTATTCTAGGTAGGGTTCTAAACTAGTTAGGGTTCTAATCTAGGTAGGGTTCTAATCTAGGTAGGGTTCTATTCTAGGTAGGGTTCTATTCTAGGTAGGGTTCTAATCTAGGTAGGGTTCTAATCTAGGTAGGGTTCTATTCTAGGTAGGGTTCTAAACTAGTTAGGGTTCTAATCTAGGTAGGGTTCTATTCTAGGTAGGGTTCTAAACTAGTTAGGGTTCTAATCTAGGTAGGGTTCTAATCTAGGTAGGGTTCTATTCTAGGTAGGGTTCTATTCTAGGTAGGGTTCTAATCTAGGTAGGGTTCTAATCTAGGTAGGGTTCTATTCTAGGTAGGGTTCTAAACTAGTTAGGGTTCTAATCTAGGTAGGGTTCTATTCTAGGTAGGGTTCTAAACTAGTTAGGGTTCTAATCTAGGTAGGGTTCTAATCTAGG
This sequence comes from Oncorhynchus clarkii lewisi, assembly GCF_045791955.1. Classification (NCBI taxonomy): domain Eukaryota; kingdom Metazoa; phylum Chordata; class Actinopteri; order Salmoniformes; family Salmonidae; genus Oncorhynchus; species Oncorhynchus clarkii. The sequence continues at coordinate 73,174,442 of NC_092162.1, forward strand.
TAGGGTTCTATTCTAGGTAGGGTTCTATTCTAGGTAGGGTTCTAATCTAGGTAGGGGTTTTCAGTAGTTACTTAGTGGTAGGAGCTACATTTTTTGCAAAAATATAGCAAAAAAGAAGTGGGTAAGAATTAATTTTTGGCAACAGACCTGCCTCATTCTCCCGTGAAACAGACCTGCCTCATTCTCCCGTGAAACAGACCTGCCTCATTCTCCCGTGAAACAGACCTGCCTCATTCTCCCGTGAAACAGACCTGCCTCATTCTCCCGTGAAACAGACCTGCCTCATTCTCCCGTGAAACAGACCTGCCTCATTCTCCCGTGAAACAGACCTGCCTCATTCTCCCGTGAAACAGACCTGCCTCATTCTCCCGTGAAACAGACCTGCCTCATTCTCCCGTGAAACAGACCTGCCTCATTCTCCCGTGAAACAGACCTGCCTCATTCTCCCGTGAAACATTCCCCAGACTGATCTCTTCTTGGAATTGGTGTCGTCTATGATATTTCAGATTTAGATATAATAATTGATCGTTATTGAACTAACTTTAGTTAGCTAAAGAGGTAGTTGATTGGACCTTAACTTCCAATGTGAGTTAATTGAGAGCTTGGTAAACTATATTTCAGAGTGGGCCAGGACACTGCTAGGCCAGGACATGACCTTTCATGGGGTGCTAGGCTAGGACATGACCTTTCATGGGGTGCTAGGCCAGGGCGTGACCTTTCATGGGGTGCTAGGCCAGGGCGTGACCTTTCATGGGGTGCTAGGCCAGGACATGATCTTTCATGGGGTGCTAGGCCAGGACACTGCTAGGCCAGGACACTGCTAGGCCAGAACACTACCTTTCATGGGGTGCTAGGCCAGGACACTACCTTTCATGGGGTGCTAGGCCAGGGCATGACCTTTCATGGGGTGCTAGGCCAGGACATGACCTTTCATGGGGTGCTAGGCCAGGGCATGACATTTCATGGGGTGCTAAGCCAGGGCATAACCTTTCATGGGGTGCTATGAAAGGCCAGGGCATGACCTTTCATTGGGTGCTTGCCCAGGGTGCTAGGCCAGGACATGACCTTTCATGGGGTGCTAGGCCAGGACACTGCTAAGCCAGGACACTACCTTTCATGGGGTGCTAGGCCAGGGCATGACCTTTCATGGGGTGCTAGGCCAGGGCATGACCTTTCATGGGGTGCTAGGCCAGGGCATGACCTTTCATGGGGTGCTAGGCCAGGGCAGGACCTTTCATGGGGTGCTAGGCCAGGGCATGGCCTTTCATGGGGTGCTAGGCCAGGGCACTACCTTTAATGGGGTGCTAGGCCAGGACATGACCTTTCATGGGGTGCTAGGCCAGGGCATGACCTTTCATGGGGTGCTAGGCCAGGGCATGATTGTAATAGCAATGTAAAGACATACACTTTATTAGAATGTGGAGGATGTTTTAAACACCATTCTACTCTGTAAGTGTTGCATTAATAAGCACAAATACAATGCATTATTTTTGTGGCTCAGTTAGTAGAGCTGCTTGCAATGCAAAGGATTGTGGGTTTGGCTCCTGCTGGGAACACCCATACGAAACACTTTTGCATGCATGACTGGCTTTGGATATTAACATCTGCTAAATGAAATATCTGTTACTAAACAAGGGTGGAGAGATGCTTGGTGTGTAACCGTTTGTTTCATCCCTGCTCTAACTGCTTCAGCCCTGCTCTAACAGCTTCAGCCCTGCTCTAACTGCTTCATCCCTGCTCTAACTGCTAAGAGGAGACGCGACCTGCTTCAGCTAATCAAGGTCCTGAGGACCAGCTTGCCAGTACTATCCAGGAGGATGGTCGGCCTGCTTCAGCTAACCAAGGTCCTGAGGACCAGCTTGCCAGTACTATCCAGGAGGATGGTCGACCTGCTTCAGCTAACCAAGGTCCTGAGGACCAGCTTGCCAGTACTATCCAGGAGGATGGTCGACCTGCTTCAGCTAACCAAGGTCCTGAGGACCAGCTTGCCAGTACTATCCAGGAGGATGGTCGACCTGCTTCAGCTAACCAAGGTCCTGAGGACCAGCTTGCCAGTACTATCCAGGAGGATGGTCGACCTGCTTCAGCTAACCAAGGTCCTGAGGACCAGCTTGCCAGTACTATCCAGGAGGATGGTCGACCTGCTTCAGCTAACCAAGGTCCTGAGGACCAGCTTGCCAGTACTATCCAGGAGGATGGTCGACCTGCTTCAGCTAACCAAGGTCCTGAGGACCAGCTTGCCAGTACTATCCAGGAGGATGGTTGACCTGCTTCAGCTAACCAAGGTCCTGAGGACCAGCTTGCCAGTACTATCCAGGAGGATGGTCGACCTGCTTCAGCTACCCAAGGTCCCGAGGACCAGCTTGCCAGTACTAGCCAGGAGGATGGTCGACCTGCTTCAGCTAACCAAGGTCCCGAGGACCAGCTTGCCAGTACTATCCAGGAGGATGGTCGACCTGCTTCAGCTAACCAAGGTCCTGAGGACCAGCTTGCCAGTACTATCCAGGAGGATGGTCGACCTGCTTCAGCTAACCAAGGTCCTGAGGACCAGCTTGCCAGTACTATCCAGGAGGATGGTCGACCTGCTTCAGCTAACCAAGGTCCCGAGGACCAGCTTGCCAGTACTATCCAGGAGGATCTGCTTCAGCTAACCAAGGTCCTGAGGACCAGCTTGCCAGTACTATCCAGGAGGATGGTCAACCTGCTTCAGCTAACCAAGGTCCAGAGGACCAGCTTGCCAGTACTAGCCAGGAGGATGGTCGACCTGCTTCAGCTAACCAAGGTCCTGAGGACCAGCTTGCCAGTACTATCCAGGAGGATGGTCGACCTGCTTCAGCTAACCAAGGTCCTGAGGACCAGCTTGCCAGTACTATCCAGGAGGATGGTCGACCTGCTTCAGCTAACCAAGGTCCTGAGGACCAGCTTGCCAGTAC
>NC_092162.1:73182374-73347374 GCF_045791955.1 Oncorhynchus clarkii lewisi
AGGGTACCAAAACATTTCTGCAGCATTGAATCAGCATTAATGTCTTAATCTAGTCCTGTTTACAGTAAACAGAATGTGCATGTTTGTTAATGTCTTAATCTAGTCCTGTTTACAGTAAACAGAATGTGCATGTTTGTTAATCTAGTCCTGTTTACAGTAAACAGGAAATATGGGACATATACTACATTTGTTTTTGTGTTGTCTGTTCTGCAACATTCAATATTCAAACTTATTTGACCCCGGAAAGCAATAGACAGAGAAATCATGTTTTCACATAGAATTTTATTACTGTGATCCACTTTTGCGATAAAATATAGTGCACCAGATATGCATTTTTGTACAAGATTTTTAATAGCACAAATTGGCAAAGCCACAACAATAATCAGAAACACAGTTAATCTCCACAAACATAGTAAGTCATGAGAAAGACTAAGAGAAGGAAGGCTGGGGGGAGGTGGGGTGTGGAGGGAGGGAAGGATGGGGGGAGATGGGGTGTGGAGGGAGGGAAGGCTGGGGGGAGGTGGGGTGTGGAGGGAGGGAAGGCTGGGGGAGGTGGGGTGTGGAGGGAGGGAAGGCTGGGGGGAGGTGGGGTGTGGAGGGAGGGAAGGCTGGGGGGAGGTGGGGTGTGGAGGGAGGGAAGGCTGGGGGAGGTGGGGTGTGGAGGGAGGGAAGGCTGGGGGAGGTGGGGTGTGGAGGGAGGGAAGGCTGGGGGAGGTGGGGTGTGGAGGGAAGAAAGGAAGGCTGGGGGGAGGTGGGGTGTGGAGGGAGGGAAGGCTGGGGGAGGTGGGATGTGGAGGGAGGGAAGGCTTGGGGGAGGTGGGGTGTGGAGGGAGGGAAGGCTGGGGGGAGGTGTGGTGTGGAGGGAAGGAAGACTAGGGGGAGGTGGGGTGTGGAGGGAGGGAAGGCTGGGGGGAGGTGTGGTGTGGAGGGAAGGAAGACTAGGGGGAGGTGGGGTGTGGAGGGAGGGAAGGCTGGGGGGAGGTGGGGTGTGGAGAGAGGGAAGGCTGGGGGGAGGTGTGGTGTGGAGGGAAGGAAGGCTGGGGGGAGATGGGGTGTGGAGGGAGGGAAGGCTGGGTGGAGGTGGGGTGTGTAGGGAAGGAAGGCTGGGGGGAGGAGGGGTGTGGAGGGAAGGAAGGCTAGGGGGAGGTGGGGTGTGGAGGGAGGGAAGGCTGGGGGGAGGTGGGGTGTGGAGGGAGGGAAGGCTGGGGGGAGGTGTGGTGTGGAGGGAAGGAAGACTAGGGGGAGGTGGGGTGTGGAGGGAGGGAAGGCTGGGGGGAGGTGGGGTGTGGAGGGAGGGAAGGCTGGGGGGAGGTGTGGTGTGGAGGGAAGGAAGGCTGGGGGGAGATGGGGTGTGGAGGGAGGGAAGGCTGGGTGGAGGTGGGGTGTGGAGGGAGGGAAGGCTGGGGGGAGGTGGGGTGTGGAGGGAGGGAAGGCTGGGGGAGGAGGGGTGTGGAGGGAGGGAAGGCTGGGGGGAGGTGGGGTGTGTAGGGAAGGAAGGCTGGGGGGAGGAGGGGTGTGGAGGGAAGGAAGGCTAGGGGGAGGTGGGGTATGGAGGGAGGGAAGGCTGGGGGGAGGAGGGGTGTGGAGGGAGGGAAGGCTGGGGGAGGTGGGGTTTGGAGGGAAGAAAGGAAGGCTGGGGGGAGGTGGGGTGTGGAGGGAGGGAAGGCTGGGGGGAGGTGGGGTTTCAGAGGGAGGGAAGGTTGGGGGGAGGCGGGGTTTCAGAGGGAGGGAAGGTTGGGGGAGGCGGGGTGTGGAGGGAAGGAAGGCTTGGGGAGGAGGGGTTTCAGAGGGAGGGAAGGTTGGGGGGAGGCGGGGTTTCAGAGGGGGGAAGGTTGGGGGAGGCGGGGTGTGGAGGGAAGGAAGGCTTGGGGAGGAGGGGTTTCAGAGGGAGGGAAGGTTGGGGGGAAGCGGGGTGTGGAGTTGTCAGTTTCACATCCAGTATACAGTGTCTTTTTCATGGGCAGTACTGTACCTTAACCCACTGGCAAAGCAGAAGTGGGAGAGAAGTATATATGAAGAACGACTATCCGAAACAAGACACAGTAGCAAAGCTAGGATATGTTATTAGAGATGCTGTAGCCATGGTAGCGAGCCAAGAAGAGTTGCCAAAGCAACACAATCAGGATGAGTTAGCGATAACATATATCCATTACCATCAGTTCTGCAGACTTAAGACTGAACCTTTCCTATCGATCACAGAGAAATTCACAGAGAGAGAGAGAGAGAGAGTCATCTCATTAGCAACCATACCTCAAACAACAAGTGCCATGGTGAGTGTACCGTTGTCTTGACGATTGACAGGCAATGACGCGATACAGCTATTCAACGTGTTGGGTCAGGCGTGACCCTTGTGCATACCTCTTCCTGTCTCTGCTGTACAAAACAGAGAGGATAAATCAGAGGAGCCTATCTCTACTGTGCCAAACAGAGAGGATAAATCAGAGGAGCCTATCTCTACTGTGCCAAACAGAGAGGATAAATCGGGAAAGGAGCCTATCTCTACTGTGCCAAACAGAGAGGATAAATCGGGAAAGGAGCCTATCTCTACTGTGCCGGTCGTGTGGACTCTGGGTCTGGAAGGAGACCAATAACGAAGCTGTTAGCTGAGTACTGCTGGACTCTGGGTCTGGAAGGAGACCAATAACGAAGCTGTTAGCTGAGTACTGCTGGACTCTGGGTCTGGAAGGAGACCAATAACGAAGCTGTTAGCTGAGTACTGCTGGACTCTGGGTCTGGAAGGAGACCAATAACGAAGCTGTTAGTTGAGTACTGCTGGACTCTGGGTCTGGAAGGAGACCAATAACGAAGCTGTTAGCTGAGTACTGCTGGACTCTGGGTCTGGAAGGAGACCAATAACGAAGCTGTTAGCTGAGTACTGCTGGACTCTGGGTCTGGAAGGAGACCAATAACGAAGCTGTTAGCTGAGTACTGCTGGACTATGAGGTGATTTAAACCGCGGGGATTTACGGTGTGCGAACAGTGATTTACGACCTGTGCGACAGAACATTTAACACCAGATATTTTCACTGCAAATTATATTAGAAAAATAAATTATATTATATTATATAAATTATATAAATAAATGATATTAGCACTACTGAGCTGCATTATTTCTTATTAGAGGGCCTGCTATAAACCTTTATATTTCACACATTTACGCATCACTATAACCAATTCTTGTCACCGTAGAAACGTAGCCATGTCTGACGCCTGGTGTCGTGGTATTCCACGAATACAACAGGGAAAGATTACTTTGTGTTGTGACACTTCTTATTTGGTCTGTTCTATTATTCACTTTCCAAACAACTCAAGTCAAATAATGATATCAGAACACTTTGATTGAAGCTACATTTTTTTATACACTGTTTATGAGCATTAGGTTATTCATCTCTCTCTCTCTCTCTCTCTCTCTCTCTCTCTCTCTCTCTCTCTCTCTCTCTCTCTCTCTGTCTGTCTCTGTCTCTCTCTGTCTCTCTCTGTCTCTCTCTGTCTCTGTGTCTCTGTCTCTCTCCATCTCTGTCTCTCCATCTGTCTCCCTCTCCAACTCTCCCTCTCTACTGTGGCAGGTAGTGTAGAATGTGTTGGATTAGCAGCTCGGGGTCATAGGTTATGGGGTCGTAGTTCAGGGCTCGTCTCCTGCGGCTGGGTCTCCCACCAGGCTGGGGCTGCAGTTCGTTGTCGATCCTCTTCATTCTCTGAAGCTCCACCATGTGGTCGGGGGTCCTGTGGCCCTCCCTCTCTCCCCCCGGCCCACCAGGCCCCTCTACCACCACCCCTTCCATGTCCCCCAGCCTCTTGACCCTCAGCAGCCCCACAGAGTGCTCCCGGTTTAAGGAAGGGGAAGGAGGGGAGTCGAGGGAGCGACGGGACCTGTGGAGGACTGGGCTGGAGGAAGCTCGGACCCTTCCACCACCTCCAGACACAGACACCAGGTCTCTCCTTGCCCTGCGGCCTGATGAACCCTGGGGCTTGGTGGGACTGATGTTGGAAAGGACCTTAGATACCAGGTATCTAGAGCAGGGAGCATGAAGAACACATGAACAACGTTTTACATTTACAACGCAAACATTATACCCTGCTAGCTACTCTATATTCACTAACTACATATGTCGTTTTCTTTCTTTACGCTCTCCTCTCTCTCTGCCCCCCCTCCCCTCTCTCCTCACTCTCTGCCCCATCTCTCTCCTCTCTCTCTCTGCCCCCCTCCCCTCTGTCCTCACTCTCTGCCCCATCTCTCTCCTCTCTCTCTCTGCCCCCCCTCCCCTCTCTCCTCACTCTCTGCCCCATCTCTCTCCTCTCTCTCTCTGCCCCCCCCCTCCCCTCTGTCCTCACTCTCTGCCCCATCTCTCTCCTCTTTCTCTCTCTGCCCCCCCTCCCCTCTCTCTCTGCCCCTCCTCCCCTCTCTCTCTGCCCCCCCCTCTCTCCTCACTCTCTGCCCCATCTCTCTCCTCTCTCTCTGCCCCCCCTCCCCTCTCTCCTCACTCTCTGCCCCAACTCTCTCCTCTCTCTCTCTGCCCCCTCCCCTCTCTCCTCACTCTCTGCCCCATCTCTCTCCTCTCTCTCTCTCTGCCCCCTCTCTCTGTCCTCTTCCTCTCTCTCTCTGCCCCCCCTCTCCTCTTCATCTCTCTCTCTGCCCCCCCTCCCCTCTCTCTCTGCCCCCCCTCCCCTCTCTCCTCACTCTCTGCCCCATCTCTCTCCTCTCTCTCTGCCCCCCTCCCCTCTCTCCTCACTCTCTGCCCCATCTCTCTCCCCTCTCTCTCTCTCTCTCTGCCCCCCTCTCTCTGTCCTCTTCCTCTCTCTCTCTCTCTCTCTGACCCCTCACCCCTCTCTCCTCCCTCTCTGCCCCCATCTCCCTCCTCTCTCTCTCTGCCCCCCACCCCTCGCTCCTCACTCTCTGCCCCCATCTCCCTCCTCTCACTCTCTGCCCCCATCTCTCTCTCCATTCACTCTCCGTTCTCTCTCTCCTTACCTCAGAGCCTCCTCGTCTCGGTCCTGGCTGCCTGTTTCAAGCCTGTTGATGGCGGTTGGTAGTCCTGGTAACCCGGCCTGCTGCTGCAGCCTCTCCTGCCTGTATCTGTTGAGCAGAGCCTGGGTGAGCTGGGGGTCCAGTAGGCCCTGCCATGGAGCTGCAGCCTGGGGCTTTCCCATTCTCATCCCCTGCTCTGTCTCATCGTAGTCTGGGGGATAGGGCACCTGGAAGTCCCCTGGCCCCTGGATCTCCTCACCGCCCTCCTCTCCGGGCCCCTGGACATCGACTTCACTGAGGAGGCGGAGCAACCCGGCCAAGTATGCTGTTTCTTGCTCCCGCCTCTGGTCGTTCTCCACCAATTGCTGCAGAGCCTGTCCTAAGCCCTGCCCCCTCCACTCCTCTGGTTGGTAGAGCAGCTCGTTACCCCCCCGCCGGGTCAGGACGTCAGCCGACTCCCCAGGATAGGACATCATCCCGGCCTCGTACGGCAGCGAATCACGGAGGTCTCTGCGGAGACGCCTGACCCCGCCTCCTGTGGCGTCCAGACCTTGTCCCTCCACGCCACGGGCAGCAGACAATGACTGAGAGAGTAAGAGAGAGTGAGAGTGAGAGAGAGAGAGAGAGAGAGTGAGAGAGAGAGAGAGAGAGATTAGGATTTGGCTAAAAATACTTGAATCAGTCATAGAGCCCATTGCCCTTTATGGTTGTGAGGTCTGGGGTCCGCTCACCAACCAAGACTTCACAAAATGGGACAAACACCAAATTGAAACTCTGCACGCAGAATTCTGCAAAAATATCCTCCGTGTACAACGTAGAACACCAAATAATGCATGCAGAGCAGAATTAGGCCGATACCCACTAATTATCAAAATTTAATTCTACAACTACCTAAAAGGAAGCGATTCACAAACCTTCCATAAAAAAGCCATCACCTACAGAGAGATGAACCTGGAGAAGAGTCCCCTAAGCAAGCTGGTCCTGGGGCTCTGTTCACAAACACACCCTACAGAGCCCCAGGACAACAGCACAATTAGACCCAACCAAATCATGAGAAAACAAAAAGATAATTACTTAACACATTGGAAAGAATTAACAAAAAAACAGAGCAAACTAGAATGCTATTTGGCCCTACACAGAGAGTACACAGCGGCAGAATACCTGACCACTGTGACTGACCCAAAATTAAGGAAAGCTTTGACTATGTACAGACTCAGTGAGCATAGCCTTGCTATTGAGAAAGGCCTCCGTAGGCAGACCTGGCTCTCAAGAGAAGACAGGCTATGTGCTCACTGCCCACAAAATGAGGTGGAAACTGAGCTGCACTTCCTAACCTCCTGTCCAACGTATGACCATATTAGAGACACATATTTCCCTCAGATTACACAGATCCACAAAGAATTCCAAAACAATTTTGATAAACTAACGAATTTGCAATTCCAATTTGTTCTGGCTAACGTTAGCTAGGTGGCTAATGCTAACGCTAATATATATGCTTTTGTCGTTAAACGTAATCATATATGTTGACAATAAGACAGTGACATATAGCATTGCTCAGTAGCTTTTTTATTTAACCTTTATTTAACCTTTTTTTTAACCAGGAACAACCCTTGAGGTTAGAAACCTTTTGAGAGTTCAACCTACGTGTGGAAGAAGAGCTCTCACTTTAATGACAGGCTTTAAACTAGTTTTTCCCATCGCTCCTCCCTTCCTCTCCTCTTTTCCCATCGAACTCTCCACCCCCCATCCCACCTCCTCTCTTCCTCCCCTCCTCCTCCTTTACCCTCATCTCCTCTCTTCCTCCCCTCCTCCTCCTTTCCTCTCCTCCTCTCCTCTCTTCCTCGCCTCCTCCTGTCTTCCCCTCCTATACTCTTCTCCACTCCTCTTTTCCATCCCTCTTCCTCCTTTACCCTCACCTCCTCTCCTCCTCCTCATCTCCTCTCTTCCTCCCCTCCTCCTTCTTTACCCTCCTTTCCTCTCCTCCTCTTCTCTCTTCCTCCCTTCCCCCCATCTTCCACTCCTCTACTCTCCTCCCCTCCTCCCCCACTCCTTTACCCTCCTCATCATCTGCTCATCTCCTCCCATCCTCATCTCTCTTCCACCCCTCCTTCTTCTTTACCCTCCTGTCCCCTCCTTCTCTCCTCTTATTGCTTGTCCTGTCCCCTCCTCCTCTCCTCCACCCCTCCTTCTCTCCTCTTATTGCCTGTCCTGTCCCCTCCTCCTCTCCTCTCCTCCTTCTCTCATCTTATTGCCTGTCCTGTCCCCTCCTCCTCTCCTCCACCCCTCCTTTTCTTCTCTTATTGCCTGTCCTGTCCTCCCCTCCTCCTCTCCTCCACCCCTCCTCTTATTGCCTGTCCTGTCCCCTCCTCCTCTCCTCCTCTCCTCCACTCCTCCTTCTCTCCTCTTATTGCCTGTCCTGTCCTCCTCCTCTCCTCCACCCCTCCTTCTCTCCTCTTATTGCCTGTCCTGTCCCCTCCTCCCCTCCTCCTCTCCTCCTCTCCTCCACCCCTCCTCTTATTGCCTGTCCCCTCCTCCTCTCCTCCTCTCCTTCACCCCTCCTTCTCTCCTCTTATTGCCTGTCCTGTCCTCCCCTCCTCCTCTCCTCCACCCCCCCTTCTCTCCTCTTATTGCCTGTCCTGTCCCCTCCTCCTCTCCTCCACCCCTCCTTCTCTCCTCTTATTGCCTGTCCTGTCCTCCCCTCCTCCTCACCTCCACCCCTCCTCTTATTGCCTGTCCTGTCCTGTCCTGTCCTGTCCTCCTCCTCTCCTCCACCCCTCCTTCTCTCCTCTTATTGCCTGTCCTGTCCTGTCCTCCCCTCCTCCTCTCCACCCCTCCTTCTCTCCTCTTATTGCCTGTCCTGTCCTCCCCTCCTCCTCTCCTCCACCCCTCCTCTTATTGCCTGTCCTGTCCCCTCCTCCTCTCCTCCTCTCCTCCACCCCTCCTTCTCTCCTCTTATTGCCTGTCCTGTCCCCTCCTCCCCTCCTCCTCTCCTCCTCTCCTCCACCCCTCCTCTTATTGCCTGTCCCCTCCTCCTCTCCTCCTCTCCTTCACCCCTCCTTCTCTCCTCTTATTGCCTGTCCTGTCCTCCCCTCCTCCTCTCCTCCACCCCCCCTTCTCTCCTCTTATTGCCTGTCCTGTCCCCTCCTCCTCTCCTCCACCCCTCCTTCTCTCCTCTTATTGCCTGTCCTGTCCTCCCCTCCTCCTCACCTCCACCCCTCCTCTTATTGCCTGTCCTGTCCTGTCCTGTCCTGTCCTCCTCCTCTCCTCCACCCCTCCTTCTCTCCTCTTATTGCCTGTCCTGTCCTGTCCTCCCCTCCTCCTCTCCACCCCTCCTTCTCTCCTCTTATTGCCTGTCCTGTCCTCCCCTCCTCCTCTCCTCCACCCCTCCTTCTCTCCTCTTATTGCCTGTCCTGTCCCCTCCTCCTCCTCTCCTCCACCCCTCCTTCTCTCCTCTTATTGCCTGTCCTCCCCTCCTCTCCTCCACCCCTCCTTCTCTCCTCTTATTGCCTGTCCTGTCCCCTCCTCCTCTCCTCCTGTACAATCCTCACTTCTCCCACACACATCCTTTCATTTGTAGAGTGAGTCAGAGGAGTGTGGGGTCAGTGCTGCTCAACAAACAGTGTGCCCTTATTCACATACACACACACACACACGGGTGAGGCTGGATCGGGGTCTCAGAAGTTCCCACCTCCCCAACCTCTATCTATCATCCTCTCCTCTCTTCCTTAGGGGAAACTGCCAGCCAGGACTGTTTTCATAACTCAGGATCTGCTGACTACAGCACTAGGGCTCCAGCCAGAACGTTCTCCTGTGATTTATAAAACCTTACCTATCATCCTTGATCTCGCACAGAATGTTCTTCTGTAGACAAATAATCACACTATTTCTTCTTAAAAGTGGTTGGTTGTAAAGCAGGTGGTATGATCTATGTTAGGGATGTCGGTGGCTACACTAGTATAGATTTTCATTGAATTATTTATGAGTACAGATTTGTTAGGATTGAGGTGAGTCACCCCTATAAAATGTAAAGCGGACTTCTGAGACCTGATGGAAAGTGCTGTATGTGTTAATAACATCCATTACGTTGCCCAGTGATTATGGATTCAACCTATGGTTACCTATGACTCCGAGGAGATTTGATTGGCTAGCTAGGTGGTTAATAATGAATAAAGGTTTGACGTGGTTTGATTGGTTGGCTGGGAGAAGACGTAGTTTGATTGGCTAGCTAGGTGGTTAATAATGAATAAAGGTTTGACGTGGTTTGATTGGTTGGCTGGGAGAAGACGTAGTTTGATTGGTTGGCTGGGAGAAGACGTAGTTTGATTGGTTGGCTGGGAGAAGGCGTAGTTTGATTGGCCAGCTAGGTGGTTAAAGGTCTGACCAGATTGGTTCGGTGTGTTTCATCCAGCCAGGGCCCTGGGGTCTGTATGTACTGAATGAGTCAGATAGTGTTGCCATATATACAACTGTGATGGCATTAGTGTTGTGACTCACAGAGTTAGTGTTATGACTCACAGAGTTAGTGTTATGACTCACAGAGTTTGTGTTATGACTCACAGAGTTAGTGTTATGACTCACAGAGTTTGTGTTATGACTCACAGAGTTAGTGTTATGACACAGAGTTAGTGTTATGACTCACAGAGTTAGTGTTATGACTCACAGAGTTAGTGTTATGACTCACAGAGTTAGTGTTATGACTCACAGAGTTAGTGTTATGACTCACAGAGTTTGTGTTATGACTCACAGAGTTAGTGTTATGACTCACAGAGTTAGTGTTATGACTCACAGAGTTTGTGTTATGACTCACAAAGTTAGTGTTATGACTCACAGTGCTGCTGCTGCATTGTGAGGTCTGAGTCTGTGAGTGTTGATGGTGCTGAAGTTTTTTGTGTGTTTTTTAAGGCGAAGGGATGAATCTGGTTGAGATAATTCCAAGAGGGTGCAAAGCCATCATCAAGGCAAAGGGTGGCTACTTTTAAGAAGCTCAAATATAAAATATATTTTGATTTGTTTAACACTTTTTTTTGGTTACTACATGATTCCATATGTGTCATTTCATAGTGTTGATGTCTTCAGTATTATTCTACAATGTAGAAAATAGTAAAAATAAAGAAAAACCCTTGAATGAGTAGGTGTGTCCAAACTGTTGACTGGTGCTGCATAATCTGGTGGGCTTCTCCATGCATCGTCGAGACCAGATGGTTTAAGGGAGGAGGTGTTTTAAGGGAGGAGGTGTTTTAAGGGAGGAGGTGTTTTAAGGGAGGAGATGTTTTAAGGGAGGAGGTGTTTTAAGGGAGGAGGTGTTTTAAGGGAGGAGGTGTTTTAGTTTTTTTAACAGAAGCTGGTGCACGATCTCTAATGTTAAGGAAGTGTCACACTGAGTTAGGATACCTTATGATACGCTGCAGACCATACTGCAGACCATACCTCATGATACACTGCAGACCATACCTCATGATACGCTGCAGACCATACCTCACGATACGCTGCAGACCATACTACAGACCATACCTCATGATACGCTGCAAACCATACCTCATGATAAGCTGCAGACCATACCTCATGATACGCTGCAAACCATACCTCATGATACGCTGCAGACCACACCTCATGATACACTGCAAACCATACCTCATGATACGCTGCAGACCATACTGCAGACCATACCTCATGATAAGCTGCAGACCACACCTCATGATACGCTGCAGACCATACCTCACGATATGCTGCAGACCATACCTCATGATACGCTGCAGACCATACCTCATGATACACTGCAGACCATACCTCACGATACGCTGCAGACCATACCTCATGATACGCTGCAGACCACACCTCATGATACGCTGCAGACCATACCTCATGATACGCTGCAGACCATACTGCAGACCATACCTCATGATACGCTGCAGACCATACTGCAGACCATACCTCATGATACGCTGCAGACCATACTGCAGACCATACCTCATGATACGCTGCAAACCATACCTCACGATACGCTGCAGACCATACCTCACGATACGCTGCAAACCATACCTCATGATACGCTGCAGACCATACCTCATGATACGCTGCAAACCATACCTCACGATACGCTGCAGACCATACCTCACGATACGCTGCAAACCATACCTCATGATACGCTGCAGACCATACTGCAGACCATACCTCATGATACGCTGCAGACCATACTGCAGACCATACCTCATGATACGCTGCAAACCATACCTCATGATACGCTGCAGACCATACCTCATGATACGCTGCAGACCATACTGCAGACCATACCTCATGATACGCTGCAGACCATACTGCAGACCATAGCTCATGATACGCTGCAGACCATACCTCATGATACACTGCAGACCATACTGCAGACCATAGCTCATGATACGCTGCAGACCATACCTCATGACAAGCTGCAGACCATACCTCATGATACGCTGCAGACCATACCTCATGATAAGCTGCAGACCATACCTAATGATACACTGCAGACCATACCTCATGATACGCTGCAAACCATACTGCAGACCATAGCTCATGATAAGCTGCAGACCATACCTCATGATACACTGCAGACCATACCTCATGATACGCTGCAGACCATACTGCAGACCATACCTCATGATAAGCTGCAGACCACACCTCATGATACGCTGCAGACCATACCTCATGATACGCTGCAGACCATACAGCAGACCATACCTCATGATACACTGCAGACCATACCTCATGATACGCTGCAGACCATACCTCATGATACGCTGCAGACCATACCTCATGATACACTGCAAACCATACCTCATGATACGCTGCAGACCATACTGCAGACCATACCTCATGATAAGCTGCAGACCACACCTCATGATACGCTGCAGACCATACCTCATGATACGCTGCAGACCATACAGCAGACCATACCTCATGATACACTGCAGACCATACCTCATGATACGCTGCAGACCATACCTCACGATACGCTGCAGACCATACCTAATGATACGCTGCAGACCATACCTAATGATACGCTGCAGACCATACCTAATGATACGCTGCAGACCACACCTCATGATACGCTGCAGACCATACCTCATGATACGCTGCAGACCACACCTCATGATACGCTGCAGACCATACCTCATGATAAGCTGCAGACCACACCTCATGATACGCTGCAGACCATACCTCATGATACGCTGCAGACCATACCTCACGATACGCTGCAGACCATACCTAATGATACGCTGCAGACCACACCTCATGATACGCTGCAGACCATACCTCATGATACGCTGCAGCCCATACCTCATGATACGCTGCAGACCATACCTCATGATAAGCTGCAGACCACACCTCATGATACGCTGCAGACCATACCTCATGATACGCTGCAGACCATACTGCAGACCATACCTCATGATACACTGCAGACCATACCTCATGATACGCTGCAGACCATACCTCATGATACACTGCAGACCATACTGCAGACCATACCTCATGATAAGCTGCAGACCACACCTCATGATACGCTGCAGACCACACCTCATGATACGCTGCAGACCATACCTCATAATACGCTGCAGACCATACCTCATGATACGCTGCAGACCATACCTCATGATACGCTGCAGACCATACCTCATGACAAGCTGCAGACCACACCTCATGATATGCTGCAGACCATACCTCATGATACGCTGCAGACCATACCTCATGATACACTGCAAACCATACCTCATGATAAGCTGCAGACCATACCTCATGATACGCTGCAGACCATACCTCATGATACACTGCAGACCATACCTCATGATACGCTGCAGACCATACCTCATGATACGCTGCAGACCATACCTCATGATTCGCTGCAGACCATACCTCATGATATGCTGCAGACCATACCTCATGATACGCTGCAGATCATACCTCATGATAAACTGCAGACCACACCTCATGATACGCTGCAGACCATACCTCATGATACTCTGCAGACCATACCTCATGATACGCTGCAGACCATACCTCATGATATGCTGCAGACCACACCTCATGATACGCTGCAGACCATACCTCATGATACGCTGCAGACCATACCTCACGATACGCTGCAGACCATACCTCATGATACTCTGCAGACCATACCTCATGATACGCTGCAGACCATACCTCATGATAAGCTGCAGACCATACCTCATGATATGCTGCAGACCATACCTCATGATACGCTGCAGATCATACCTCATGATAAGCTGCAGACCATACCTCATGATAAGCTGCAGACCATACTGCAGACCATACCTCATGATATGCTGCAGACCATACCTCATGATACTCTGCAGACCATACCTCATGATACGCTGCAGACCATACCTCATGATAAGCTGCAGACCATACCTCATGATATGCTGCAGACCATACCTCATGATACGCTGCAGATCATACCTCATGATAAGCTGCAGACCATACCTCATGATAAGCTGCAGACCTTACTGCAGACCATACCTCATGATATGCTGCAGACCACACCTCATGATACGCTGCAGATCATACCTCATGATACGCTGCAGACCATACCTCATGATACGCTGCAGATCATACCTCATGATACGCTGCAGATCATACCTCATGATACACTGCAGACCATACCTCATGATACGCTGCAGACCATACCTCATGATACGCTGCAGACCATACCTCATGATACGCTGCAGACCATACTGCAGACCATACCTCATGATACACTGCAGACCATACCTCATGATACGCTGCAGACCATACTGCAGACCATACCTCATGATACACTGCAGACCATACCTCATGATACGCTGCAGACCATACTGCAGACCATACCTCATGATACGCTGCAGACCAACACTCTAGTGACTTCTCTCTATCCATTATAATCCTAACACTGTAGTGACTTCTCTCTAAAACCATTATAATCCTAACACTGTATATATGTCTCATCTGATTTGTCTCTAGTCGTATCTTTACTGTACTATGTGTTTTTTAGTGATTTGATGTTTTATTCTTGTGGCACTTAAAAACAACTACACATTACAAATAAAACGTATTATTATTATTATTATGATTATGATTATTATTATTATTATGATTATTATTATTATTATTATTATTATTATTATGATTATGATTATTATGATTATTATTATTATTATTATGATTATTATTATGATTATTATTATTATTATTATTATGATTATGATTATTATGATTATTATTATTATTATTATTATTATTATGATTATGATTATTATGATTATTATTATTGTGATTATTATTATGATTATTATTATTATTATTATTATTATTATTATTATTATGATTATGATTATTATTATTATTATTATTATTATTATTATTATGATTATGATTATTATTATGATTATTATTATGATTATTATTATTATTATTATTATTATTATTATGATTATTATGATTATGATTATTATTATTATTATTATTATTATTATTGTTATGATTATTATTATGACTTCTACATCATGCTGACTCACGCTACAAAAACATTCTGCACTACGGGCTGTTCTGGTTACATCTTATACAGCAATACTTCCCTTCCAATAGCATCTCCTTCATATTACACCCTCCTTCAAAATGTCCCCAGCTACTAGCCAATCAATCTCTTGGGTGACTCAAATTCATGAAAAATGTCCCCCACTTGTCTTTTCGCCACATAATATATTATTTTAAAGACATCTACACATCTACACATCTTTAAATACATCTACACATCTACACATCTTTAAAGACATCTACACATCTTTAAAGACATCTACACATCTACACATCTTTAAATACATCTACACAACTTTAAAGACATCTACACATCTACACATCTTTAAATACATCTACACATCTACACATCTTTAAAGACATCTACACATCTTTAAAGGCATCTACACATCTTTAAAGACATCTACACATCTTTAAAGGCATCTACACATCTTTAAATACATCTACACATCTTTAAAGACATCTACACATCTTTAAAGGCATCTACACATCTTTAAAGACATCTACACATCTTTAAAGGCATCTACACATCTTTAAATGCATCTACACATCTTTAAAGACATCTACACATCTACACATCTTTAAAGACATCTACACATCTTTAAAGACATCTACACATCTTTAAAGACATCTACACATGTACACATCTTTAAAGACATCTACACATCTTTAAAGACATCTACACATCTTTAAAGACATCTACACATCTTTGAACGGAACACGTTAGTCTAAGATGAACAGTTTCACTGCCAAATGTGTAGAAACTGTCATTAATAAAGGCAGACTAGAGAGAGAGAGGGACAGAGAGCCAGAGAAAGAGAGAGGGACAGAGAGCCAGAGAAACGCTGTACAGCAAAGGCTCTGGAAAACAACAGAAACCTGAAAACACTGTCCAACCTGGAACTGAGTGAGTAATGTTCAGTCTGAAGCTATATTTTATTTCCAACAGCCAAGAAGAAAAATACATTACATTATGACTGAATGCTAAATGAAGGCTGCTAAAGCTTGATACAACTTCAATTAGCACTGACGTGTCAGGTAAGAATGTCAAAGCCCTTTAGCCCAACAATGGCAGGAGAGTCGCACAGTCTACTCCAACCAAATGGAGAGGCCTTAGAAGCTGCCTCCTGCTGTTCAGAGGTAATTAAAATACAGTACCTTGTGTATGTAATGAATGATAACACACGAAATGATCACAAAATAAAGCTCATTATGCGAAATCAAGAGACACTTTTTGCTGACTATTATAAAAATGGGAACATCAGCAACCTTATCTTCCACACAAACCATCCCCTGGCATGGCACAGTGCTATATTAGCACACTAGCCCTTTGTTAAGAGATGGGGGGTAAACAAGGGGTGGCAACTCAGGATACTAGACAACGAGGACTCTGAGTCAGCTAATATAAACCTCTATAAGTCAAACAGTATTGGTACAGGGCAACCCCCAAACAGTTTCAGATGGACTTTCACCTTATCAAAGAATTAGCCCAGCAGGAGAAGCTCTCCCTTGAGAAAGATACCCCCACCCCGAGCGGGTCAGACCAAACCTCTTAATTATATAACCCCACAAACAAGCAACCCAAGCGGAAAGTCAACCTCCCAGCACAGATTACTACTCCCTCATTGAAATGAGGGATACATTCACCCAGCTGGAGGTAAGGCAGGTGGAGCTGGAACAGCAGGTGATTACACTCCAGTCAGCACAGACCTAGACAACAGTCCAGCACAACAACACCCCCTTAACCAGACCCGGAGAGCTGGAGGTGGAGAGAGACATATCTGCACTCTGGACTGTGGTGAGACAACATCTACAAGAGAAAGAGCTGGATCAGGAGAAGAACCGAGCACTAGAGGAGAGGATCAGACTGCTGGAGGAGAGGGTGATGGGGATGGCGTGTGACAGAGAACAATCCATTAGAGAGGTGGCCACCCCCCGCAGAGAAGCCCGCAGAACAGCCCACCCCAGACCCTGAACACATCGATATCACAGCGGGACAGACATATTAAGAACCCCAAGCCCAGGGGAACTCACCCCCTCTGAGCACCCCCCCTGTCAGCCACCCTGATAGACAAGAACACCCCCCCCCCCACACCCACTGAGGACATACACAAGACACAGACACTCCTTATGGACTCAAATGGGAAATATACACAAGAAAGACCCTTTTCCCCAAACACAGTGTGTCTAAACTCTGGTGTCCATACACCCATAGCGCCCTAGACCTTCTGTCTGAGGACCAACTAGGGTCACCCAGTCACATAATAATACACACAGACACGAACAACCTGAAAACACAGCAGGAAAGGGTGGCCACAGCACTGAAGGGAGTGATTGAAAAAGCTTCTTCTACTTTCCCCAACAAGTGGTTATCTCCACCCTGCTACCACAAAAGCAACCCAACGCACATGTGGTTATCTCCACCCTGCTACCACAAAAGACTTCCACCCTGCTACTTACCATACTGTGGGTAAACGCAAGTATTTCCCATGACTGTGCCTCAGAACCTAATGTTTACCTAGCCACTCCACCCTGGCTCACCACTCCACCCTGGCCCACCACTCCACCCTGGCCCACCACTCCACCCTGGCCCACCACTCCACCCTGGCTCACCACTCCACCCTGGCCCACCACTCCACCCTGGCCCACCACTCCACCCTGGCCCACCACTCCACCCTGGCCCACCACTCCACCCTGGCCCACCACTCCACCCTGGCCCACCACTCCACCCTGGCCCACCACTCCACCCTGGCTCACCACTCCACCCTGGCCCACCACTCCACCCTGGCCCACCACTCCACCCTGGCCCACCACTCCACCCTGGCCCACCACTCCACCCTGGTCCACCACTCCACCCTGGCCCACCACTCCACCACTCCTATGCCCCTCCTGCCCACCCCATGCATCCCACCCCCGCAAAGAGGGCCCCAACATGGAAGTCACACATATGCCTAGGTAGTGAGAGGCTTTGAGGGGACTCCTATGGTAGGTACACCTATAGCTCATCTCTTGGCAGTAGTACTGTAGACTACTTTATCACTGACCTCAACCCAGAGTCTCTCAGAGCGGTCACAGTCAGCCCACTGACACCCCTATCAGACCACAGCAAAATCACAGTCTACTTGAACAGAGCAATACTCAATCATGAGGCATCAAAGCCAAAGGAACTGAGTAATATTAAGAAATGCTATAGATGGAAGGAATGCAGTTTGGAAACCTACCAAAAAACTATTAGGCAGCAACAAATTCAATCCCTTCTAGACAACTTCCTGTACAAAACGTTCCACTGTCATAGTGAAGGTGTAAACTTGGTAGTAGAAAACCTAAACAGTATATTTGACCTCTCAGCTTCCCTATCAAATCTAAAAATGTCAAACAGAAAATCGAAGAAAATGAACAACCATCACAAATGGTTTAACGAAGAATGCAAAAACCTAAGAAAGAAGTTGAGAAACCTGTCCAACCAAAAACATAGAGACCCAGAGTCTACGCCTTCACTATGATGAATCACTAAAACAATACAGAAATACACTATGGGAAAAGAAGGAACAGCATGTCAGAAATCAGCTGAATGTAATTGAAGAATCCATAGACTCTAACCACTTCTGGGAAAATTGGAAAACACTAAAACAACAACACAAAGAATTATCTATCCAAAATAGAGATGAATGGGTAAATCACTTCTCCAATCTTTGTGGCTCTATAACAAAGAACAAACAGCAAAAACATATGCATATACAATTCTGCTAAAATATCCTCCATGTACAATTTAAAACATCAAATAATGCATGCAGAGCAGAATTATGCCGATACCCACTAATTATCAAAATCCACAAAAGAGCCGTTAACTTCAACAACCACCTAAAAGGAAGCGATTCCCAAACCTTCCATAACAAAGCCATCACCTACAGAGAGATGAACCTGGAGAAGAGTCCCCTAAGCAAGCTGGTCCTGGGGCTCTGTTCACAAACACAAACACACCCTACAGAGCCCCAGGACAGCAGCACAATTAGTCCCAACCAAATCATGAGAAAACAAAAAGATAATTACTTAACACATTGGAAAGAATTAACAAAAAAACAGAGCAAACTAGAATGCTATTTGGCCCTAAACAGGGAGTACACAGTGCCAGAATACCTGACCACTGTGACTGACCCAAACTTAAGGAAAGCTTTGACACAGTGAGCATAGCCTTGCTATTGAGAAAGGCCATCGTAGGCAGACCTGGCTCTCAAGAGAAGACAGGCTATGTGCACACTGCCCACAAAATGAGGTGGAAACTGAGCTGCACTTCCTAACCTCCTGTCCAACGTATTACCATATTAGAGAAACATATTTCCCTCAGATTACACAGATCCACAAAGAATTCCAAAAGAAACCCCATTTTGATAAACTCCCATATCTACTGGGTGAAATTCCACAGTGTGCCATCACAGCAGCAAGATTTGGGACCTGTTGCCACAAGACAAGGGCAACCAGTGAAGAACAAACACCATTGTTAATTTTTATTGTTTATTTCACTTTGTATATTATCTACTTCACTTGCTTTGGCAATGTTAACATATGTTTCCCATGCCAATAAATGGAATTGAATTATGAGAGAGAGGAACAGAAAGCCAGAGAGAGAGCCAGAGAGAGGGAGAGAGAGAGACAGAGAGCCAGAGAGAGAGATGGAGAGAGAGCCAGAGAGAGAAAGGGAGAGACAGAGAGCCAGAGAGAGAGAGAGAGGGATGGAGGGCCAAAGAGAGAGAGAGGGATGGAGAGCCAGAGAGAGAAAGGGAGAGACAGAGAGCCAGAGAGAGAGAGAGGGATGGAGAGACAGAAAGAGAGAGAGAGAGAGAGAGAGCGCGACAGAGAGAGAGAGAGAGCGCCAGAGAGAGAGCGACAGAGCCAGAGAGAGAGAGACAGAGAGCCAGAGATAATGTGTGAGTGTGTGTTGTATTTTACAGTGATGGACAAAGCCTGCGCCCTCAGAAGCCTGTTGCCATAGCAGCTAGCTCCTCTTCCCAGCAGCAGTAGGTTCTGCTAATTAGATTGTGTTCTGCACCATCTATTGATTCTATTGAACCACGTATTACCAAGCTGAGGTAGCGTAGCTAACGCTACCTAGCTAACTATCTAGCTAGAGAACTACACCAAGCATCTTTCATAATACGCTGCCTTAATCATCAGCATCCGGGGAGCAGTTGTTTGGGGTTTAACTGCATTGCTGAAGAGAAGAACAGCAGATTTTTCCACCTTGCGGGCTCAGGGATTCAAACTGGTGACCTTTCGGCTACTGGCTCAACGCTCTTAACCGCTAGGCTACCTGCCGCATGATGATGTAGTTGATGGGAGATGGTCTTCTAGAATCTACATGATGATGTAGTTGGTGGGAGATGGTCTTCTAGAATCTACACGATGATGTAGTTGGTGGGAGATGGTGTTCTAGAATCTACACGATGATGTAGTTGGTGGGAGATGGTGTTCTAGAATCTACACGATGATGTAGTTGGTGGGAGATGGTGTTCTAGAATCTACACGATGATGTAGTTGGTGGGAGATGGTGTTCTAGAATCTACACGATGATGTAGTTGGTGGGAGATGGTGTTCTAGAATCTACACGATGATGTAGTTGGTGGGAGATGGTGTTCTAGAATCTACACGATGATGTATTTAACAAGTGTGCAAGACCCTAAATAAGGCAATGTAATGTCAATAACCTGAAAAGCCAGGATCCTAACTAGCAGTCGTAACTGAATGATGCATGTTTATGCGATGCAAGCCAAATAGGTCACATTTTGTGCCAACTCGGATTCATGCCACTTGGAAAACATGAATAGTTGTCTGGTTTGTGCGCCTCTCATCCCCCACCACCAGTGTTTTACCCCCATAAAGACAGGGCCATGTCCAGTAAAACCTGGACGTGTTTTTCTCATTGAGAATGGTGCACGTCCCTCACTGGAGGCAGAAACTAAAAGGCATCTGCATTTCCTGTGCATCATTTTCAAGAGGCTTCGGTGTCAACAGGAGCAATGACGCACTCTCATCCCTGCGTTAGGCAGGTGGACATCTTGTGTGATGAACATCTTGTGTGATGAACATCTTGCGTGATGAACATCTTGTGTGATGAACATCTTGCGTGATGAACATCTTGTGTGATGAACATCTTGCGTGATGAACATCTTGTGTGATGAACATCTTGTGTGATGAACATCTTGCGTGATGAACATCTTGTGTGATGAACATCTTGTGTGACATCTTGTGTGATGAACATCTTGTGTGATGAACATCTTGTGTGATGAACATCTTGCGTGACGTAGTCAACCAGGCACAGATAGATGGTTTAAAGTGGTTCTGGCTCTATTTTCATAACAAAGAAATAACATTTTGCGTTGACAATACGTTCACCTAGAAATGATAGAATTGCCAGTAATAATCACAATTTTAAGCATTTCATTAACTAAATATAATTACATTTAGGCTGCAATGTTATTGGTCAAGTGGGTCTGTAATGGTAGCCTAGATAAGGAGAAGAGAGAACCAATCAAAAATCTGAGGGAACGGATAAACAAACTGGGGGAACGGAGAAACAAACTGAGGGAACGGATAAACAAACTGGGGGAACGGATAAACAAACTGGGGGAACGGATAAACACACTGGGGGAACGGATAAGCCTGACTGTTTTTTCTTCTTCACCATCACCCCTAAGGGGCTAATTAGCAAAAAAAATAAAGTAGGTTAGCAAAAAAAAATACTAAAAAAATGCAACAACAAAACACTTAAAAGTTAAAAACATGTAGCAATGTCTGCAATATTTACAGAGCTCTGTGTCAAGGATTCCTCACGGCACCATGGCAACTACAGAATAATCAGTTAGCTTATTGATGACTCATCATCCCTGACACACAAAAAAACGGAGAAAAACATGCCTCCAAGGATCAACAGCGCATTCAAACAACATAACCCAGCCACAGGAGGCTGGTGAAGGGAGGACTGCTCATCATAACGTCCGGAACGGAGCGAATGGAATGGTATCAAACACATGAAAACCATGTTTTTTTGATGTATTTGATACCATTCCACTAATTTCGCTCCAGCCATTACCACGAGCCCGTCCTCCTCAATTCAGGTGCCACCAGCCTCCTGTGAACCCAACAATACATAAATATATGTGTCAAGGGTGGTAACGCTGATTACAACAGAATCTAATAGAATTATGTGATGTGATTATGAGCTGAGGTGATGCTAGCGTGTCTCGGACTGTCTTTGTGAGTCCATCTCTCTTTTCTTACCTTAGCGTCCAGCCGCAGCGGTGGGAGGAGGACCACGGAGAGAGACAGCAGGAAGAGCGCAGAGCTAAAGCTGCAGCTGTTAGTCAGAGGGCCCGACATCCTTCAGGAGAGATGAGGCTGCCCCAATGAGGAGAAAACCAACACTGACTGTCACCCTGTGAGCTGGAGAGATGAACACAGGAGGGAGGGAGGACACGAGAAAGAGAGGGCGGGGGGAGGAGCTTAGCATCCAGAGAGAAGGGGAGGGACATGAGAAAGAGAGGGCGGCGGGAGGAGAGAAAAGGAGAGAGGGATAATGAGAGCACAGAGATGGTGAAGAATACGTGAGGAATATAATAAATGAGTGTCTGAAGAAACACAGATGCTGGATGCCCTATTTGTGTAGGATGGAAACACCATGACAATGCTGTTCCACAGCAGGCAGTGAAATCCATTACGTAGAATCATCATCTAGACAACCACGAGTCAATCTAATATGTGTACAAGGAGACATACAGCAGATAGCGGAGTGCATGACATCGTATAAACGATGAGGAAATGTATGGTTTCGGCGTGCGTGAAAGCTATATTACGGTTTTGACGCCAGGCCTTTGTGAAACTAACAACCACATGTTAAACCACAAACGAGACAGGCACTTCTCTCATGGTTCTGTAAAGGTTCTATAATGGTTCTGTAAAGGTTCTGTGATGTTCTGTAAAGGTTCTGTGATGTTCTGTAAAGGTTCTGTGATGTTCTGTAAAAGGTTATGTGATGTTCTGTAAAGGTTCTGTTATGGTTCTGTAAAGGTTCTGTGATGTTCTGTAAAGGTTATGTTATGGTTCTGTAAAGGTTATATAATGGTTCTGTAAAGGTTCTATGATGGTTCTGTAAAGGTTCTGTTATGGTTCTGTAAAGGTTCTGTGATGTTCTGTAAAGGTTCTGTGATGTTCTGTAAAGGTTCTGTGATGTTCTGTAAAAGGTTATGTGATGTTCTGTAAAGGTTCTGTTATGGTTCTGTAAAGGTTCTGTGATGTTCTGTAAAGGTTATGTTATGGTTCTGTAAAGGTTATATAATGGTTCTGTAAAGGTTCTATGATGGTTCTGTAAAGGTTCTGTTATGGTTCTGTAAAGGTTCTGTGATGTTCTGTAAAGGTTCTGTGATGTTCTGTAAAGGTTCTGTAAAGGTTATGTGATGTTCTGTAAAGGTTCTGTGATGGTTCTGTAAAGGTTCTGTGATGGTTGATGATTCTGTGAAGATGATGATAAAACTCAACTGAGCCACTAATGCCACCATGTGTCACTATAATATCCAACTGCATACTGCATACTGCATACTGCATACTGCATACAAACAGCAAATAACCACAACGTGATTATTAATATTTTATAATTAAGGGCCAATTACATACATTACACCAAATATGCTATAGTTAAAATTAGAGAAAGAGATGGAGAGAAAAAGAGACAGTCATATATATATATATATATATATATATATATATATATATATATATATATATATATATACAGTGGGGCAAAACAGTATTTAGTCAGCCACCAATTGTGCAAGTTCTCCCACTTAAAAAGATGAGAGAGGCCTGTAATTTTCATCATAGGTACACTTCAACTATGACAGACAAAATGAGAAAAGAAATCCAGAAAATCACATTGTAGGATTTTTAATGAATTTATTTGCAAATTATGGTGGAAAACAAGTATTTGGTCACCTACAAACAAGCAAGATTTCTGGCTCTCACAGACCTGTAACTTCTTCTTTAAGAGGCTCCTCTGTCCTCCACTTGTTACCTGTATTAATTGCACCTGTTTGAACTTGTTATCAGTATAAAAGACACCTGTCCACAACCTCAAACAGTCACACTCCAAACTCCACTACTAGTTTTTTCCCCTCATCAATCTTCACACAATACCACATAATGACATCACAATATGCCATAATGACATCACAATACACCATAATGACATCACAATACGCCATAATGACATCACAATACACCATAATGACATCACAATACTCCATAATGAAACAGTTTAGTTAGATTTTAGAAATGTTTGCAAATGTATAAAAAAAAAAGAAATATTACATTTACATTAGTAAATTAATAAAGTTTGGCACACCTGTATCTCAAGCTCTGTCAGGTTGGATGGGGAGCGTCACTTCATAGCTATTTTCAGGTCTCCAGAGATTTTCGATCGGGTTCAAGTCCGTGCTCTGACTGGGCCACTCAAGGACATTCAGAGACTTGTCCTGAAGCCATTCCTGTGTTGTCTTGGCTGTGTGCTTAGGGTTGTTGTCCTGTTGGAAGGTGAACCTTCTCCCCAGTCTGAGGTCCTGAGCGTTTTTCATCAAGGATCTCTCTGTACTTTGCTCTGTTCATCTTTCCCTCGATCCTGACTAGTCTCCCAGTCCCTGCCGCTGAAAAACATCCCCACAGCATGATGCTGCAGCACCACCATGATGCTGCCACCACCACAGCATGATGCTGCCACCACCACAGCATGATGCTGCCACCAGCGCCAGGTTTCCTTCAGATATTACGCTTGGCATTCATCAGACAAGATAATCTTGTTTCTCATAGTCTGAGTCCTTTAGGTGCCTTTTGGCAAACTCCAAGCTGGCTGTCATGTGCCTTTTACTGAGGAGTGGCTTCTGTCTGGTCACTCTAGCATAAAGGCCTGATTGGTGGAGTGCTGCAGAGAGATTTGGGCTGGCAGGGTAGCCTAGTGGTTAGAGCATTGGACTAGCAGCCGAAAGGTTGCAAGTTCAAATCCCCGAGCTGACAAGGTACCAATCTGTCATTCTGCTCCTGAACAAGGCAGTTAACCCACATTCCTAAGCCATCATTGAAAATTAGAATTTGTTGTTAAATATATATATGTTTTTTTGAAGATTGTCCTTCTGGAAGATTCTCCCATCTCCACAGAGAAACTCTGAACGCTTGGCCGGGCTGCCAGCTCGAGGAAGCGTCTTGGTTGTTTCAAACTTCTTCAATTTAAGAATGATGGAGGCCACTGTGTTCTTGGGGACCTTCAATGTAGCAGAAATGTGCCTTGACACAATCCTGTCTCTGAGCTCTATTCCTTCAACCTCATGACTTGGTTTTTGCTCTGACATGCACTGTCAACTGTGGGACCTTATATATATTTGACCTTTCCAAATCATGTCCAATCAATTGAATTTACCACAGGTGGACTCCAATCAAGTTGTAGAAACATCTCAAGGATGATCAATGGAAACAGGATGCACCTGAGATCAATTTTGAGTCTCATAGCAAAGGGTCTGAATACAAATATGAACATTTGTAGAAACCTGTTTTCGCTTGTGTGTAGATTGATGAAGAAATTTCTTAATTTGATCACTTTTAGAATAAGGTTGTGACGTAACAAAAGGTCAAAAGGTCAAAGGCTTTGAATACTTTCCGGATTCACTGTTATTATCACTGTAAGGTAGTAGTTTCCAGATGTACCGGTTTGTGTCAGGAAATAGGAAACGAGTCTAGAACTAGAAATATTGGGTATTCTGAGAACATTGTAACCGTGTTCGACATTTAGGGAATGTTTTCCTAACTCTTAACACAAAAAAAAAACACGCAAAATAAGTTCTCAATATGTTTTTTTAAAAAACATAACAGTACCAGTCAAAAGTTTGGACACATCTACTCATTCAAGGACAGGTTTCTCAGGGACATATAGAGCGGCAGGTAGCCTCGCGGTTAGAGGTCGCTAGTTCAAATCACTGAGCCGACAAGGTGAAAAGAAATCTGTCGATGTGCCCCTGAGCAAGGGACTTAACCCTAATTGTTCCAAGGTTTCTGTTGATAGAGAGGACTGCAGTGTGAAGGTAAGAGGACAGGACGGAGAGAGGAGGAGAGAGGAGAGGACTGGAGACGAGAGGACTGGAGAGAGGAATGGATAGGAGGGGACTGGGGAGAGGAGGGGAGAGAACTGGATAAAGGAGGGGACTGGAGAGAGGAGGGGATGGGACTGGAGAGAGGAGGGGAGAGGACTGGAGAGCGAGGAGGGGAGACAAGAGGACTGGAGACGAGAGGACTGGAGAGAGGAATGGATAGGAGGGGACTGGGGAGAGGAGGGGAGAGAACTGGATAAAGGAGGGGACTGGAGAGAGGAGGGGAGAGGAGAGGACTGGAGTGAGGAGGGGAAAGGAGAAGACGGGAGAGAGGACGGAGAGGACTGGAGAGAAATGAGGAGAGAGGAGAGGACGGGAGAGGACTGGAGAGAGATGATGATGATGACTGCTAGCTAAGATTTTGAAAGTCTGATGTTGACATGATCAGTCCAATCAATGCTACGGCAGATATAACGTGATTTGACGTAATTCTATCTGTGGCCAATGACCTTGAGCCTTCTTGGATGGGCACTTCTAATGTAACTCTAACCCACAGAGCTTGAATTTTAAAGCTCTCCCCGTAGATTTTGCAGTGACGCAGTGTCCCCATGAGTGACAGAACACTGAGCCAATCACGGAGCGACTAGAGAACATTACCAACCCCTTCGCTCTGTATTTCCCGATGGCTGCCCCTCCACCACAGAAAGCACTGAGCTGAAACACCTGCATTTTGGAGCTGCTTTACTCAAGAAAACAAAACAAGAGACCATGTTTTTATGCTGCTTTATTAACTCAATGATTAAAAAACAACAACATTGTATGCAAACGGTTATGTGACACGTGTTAATGCCATATCTGGATCAGTATTGGTCTTTTAGGACATTTTTAGGAAATGGCTACTGTTGACATGGATACTGCAACTGTTATGACTGTTTCTATGGAAACGGTTATCAAAGAGCAAGGTCGGCCTCCCTTGGTGTCATGGCAACACATCCCTGGCGGAAACATCAAATCCACATCCATTTCTGGTTAGTACTAGATTTTAGTTGTAAACCCAACATACCTTCAACTTGAAATAAACCAACCATAAAGTACATTACACTAACCAATGATCAAAGTTGATGAGATGTTGGCCTGAGTGTCTGTATGTTTGTGCTATCATGCAGTCACTCATTGTCATGGCAAACTGGTTAGCTTAACATTGACAATGACAGCAAGAAATGGAGTTGTCAAGGGAACAACAGATTTAGGACCAGGTTAATAAGAGAACAACAGATTTAGGACCAGGACCAAGAGAACAACAGATTTAGGTCCAGGTTAATAAGAGAACAACAGATTTAGGTCCAGGACCAAGAGAACAACAGATTTAGGTCCAGGTTAATAAGAGAACAACAGATTTAGGTCCAGGTTAATAAGAGAACAACAGATTTAGGACCAGGTTAATAAGAGAACAACAGATTTAGGTCCAGGACCAAGAGAACAACAGATTTAGGTCCAGGTTAATAAGAGAACAACAGATTTAGGACCAGGTTAATAAGAGAACAACAGATTTAGGTCCAGGTTGATAAGAGAACAACAGATTTAGGTCCAGGTTAATAAGAGAACAACAGATTTAGGACCAGGTTAATAAGAGAACAACAGATTTAGGTCCAGGACCAAGAGAACAACAGATTTAGGACCAGGTTAATAAGAGAACAACAGATTTAGGTCCAGGACCAAGAGAACAACAGATTTAGGTCCAGGACCAAGAGAACAACAGATTTACGACCAGGTTAATAAGAGAACAACAGATTTAGGACCAGGTTAATAAGAGAACAACAGATTTAGGTCCAGGTTAATAAGAGAACAACAGATTTAGGACCAGGTTAATAAGAGAACAACAGATTTAGGACCAGGTTAATAAGAGAACAACAGATTTAGGTCCAGGTTAATAAGAGAACAACAGATTTAGGACCAGGTTAATAAGAGAACAACAGATTTAGGACCAGGTTAATAAGAGAACAACAGATTTAGGTCCAGGTTGATAAGAGAACAACAGATTTAGGACCAGGTTAATAAGAGAACAACAGATTTAGGGACCAGGTTGATAAGAGAACAACAGATTTAGGACCAGGACCAAGAGAACAACAGATTTAGGACCAGGTTAATAAGAGAACAACAGATTTAGGACCAGGTTAATAAGAGAACAACATATTTAGGACCAGGTTAATAAGAGAACAACAGATTTAGGACCAGGTTAATAAGAGAACAACAGATTTAGGACCAGGTTGATAAGAGAACAACAGATTTAGGTCCAGGTTAATAAGAGAACAACAGATTTAGGTCCAGGTTGATAAGAGAACAACATATTTAGGTCCAGGTTAATAAGAGAACAACAGATTTAGGACCAGGACCAAGAGAACAACAGATTTAGGTCCAGGTTAATAAGAGAACAACAGATTTAGGTCCAGGACCAAGAGAACAACAGATTTAGGACCAGGTTGATAAGAGAACAACAGATTTAGGTCCAGGACCAAGAGAACAACAAATTTAGGACCAGGTTGATAAGAGAACAACATATTTAGGTCCAGGTTAATAAGAGAACAACAGATTTAGGTCCAGGTTAATAAGAGAACAACAGATTTAGGACCAGGTTGATAAGAGAACAACAGATTTAGGACCAGGTTAATAAGAGAACAACAGATTTAGGACCAGGTTAATAAGAGAACAACAGATTTAGGTCCAGGTTGATAAGAGAACAACAGATTTAGGACCAGGTTAATAAGAGAACAACAGATTTAGGACCAGGTTAATAAGAGAACAACAGATTTAGGACCAGGTTAATAAGAGAACAACAGATTTAGGACCAGGACCAAGAGAACAACAGATTTAGGACCAGGTTGATAAGAGAACAACAGATTTAGGACCAGGTTAATAAGAGAACAACAGATTTAGGACCAGGTTAATAAGAGAACAACAGATTTAGGACCAGGTTAATAAGAGAACAACAGATTTAGGTCCAGGACCAAGAGAACAACAGATTTAGGACCAGGTTGATAAGAGAACAACAGATTTAGGTCCAGGTTAATAAGAGAACAACAGATTTAGGTCCAGGACCAAGAGAACAACAGAATTAGGTCCAGGTTAATAAGAGAACAACAGATTTAGGTCCAGGACCAAGAGAACAACAGATTTAGGTCCAGGACCAAGAGAACAACAGATTTAGGACCAGGTTGATAAGAGAACAACAGATTTAGGACCAGGTTAATAAGAGAACAACAGATTTAGGTCCAGGTTAATAAGAGAACAACAGATTTAGGACCAGGACCAAGAGAACAACAGATTTAGGACCAGGTTAATAAGATGTCACTGGATTGTTGTTTTAAGGCTCAAAACAAAAAAAACTCATGACAGGGATCAATCCGATCACGTGTTGTTGACAATGTCTTTTAAAGGTTCCTGCGTTCGCCGAGATCACATTTACGGTAAACGCTGCATAAATCCGCTCAATTAGAAATGACCTGTAAAATGACAACGGCGGCTACAACGCGCGACGGGATTGAATAACGCCCCCATAGTCTGGAGGACTCAGGAGACTGAGAAGAGGAAGGGGAAAGAAGAATGACAACCGTTCCCATGACAACATCCTCTTTATTGAAAGTTTGATTCCATAGAAGAAAACAACAACATTTGAATGATTATTTTTGGTCAACCTGTTGTTTTCTCCATAGTCTTCTTCATCATCACCGATGCTAAATATATATCATATACAAGAAATACAGCACAACCCAAAAGGCATTGAGAGTAACACAGGACACATCAAACACCAACAACAGAGTGTCAGAATAGCATATTTAAGAAAAGAGACACTTACGTGGGGCAGAGCATTGTGAGAGAGAGAGAGAGAGAGAGAGAGAGAGAGAGAGAGAGAGAGAGAGAGAGAGAGAGAGAAAGATAAAGAGAGAGGAAGAGAGAGAGAGAGAGATAGAGAGAGAGGTGTACTGTATTGCTATGGGATAGAAATTAACATAACCATCTGCCCAAACATCATCTCAACGCACAGCTGATTATCTCAGTCTGGGTCACACTCATAACCAACCAACTTGCATAAAATACCAATTTAACATGAACAGGAGGGGCATAGTACTAGACGTAACATTCAACCATGCTTCTCTAGTAGCTCATACTGTATTCCTACTGGGATGCATGGAATTTACTGTATTCCTACTGGGATGCATGGAATTTACTGTATTCCTACTGGGATGCATGGAATTTACTGTATTCCTACTGGGATGCATGGATTTGACTGTATTCCTAGTGGGATGCATGGAATTTACTGTATTCCTAGTGGGATGCATGGAATTTACTGTATTCCTACTGGGATGCATGGAATTTACTGTATTCCTACTGGGATGCATGGATTTGACTGTATTCCTAGTGGGATGCATGGAATTTACTGTATTCCTACTGGGATGCATGGAATTTACTGTATTCCTAGTGGGATGCATGGAATTTACTGTATTCCTACTGGGATGCATGGAATTTACTGTATTCCTACTGGGATGCATGGAATTTACTGTATTCCTACTGGGATGCATGGAATTTACTGTATTCCTACTGGGATGCATGGATTTGACTGTATTCCTAGTGGGATGCATGGAATTTACTGTATTCCTAGTGGGATGCATGGAATTTACTGTATTCCTACTGGGATGCATGGAATTTACTGTATTCCTACTGGGATGCATGGATTTGACTGTATTCCTAGTGGGATGCATGGAATTTACTGTATTCCTAGTGGGATGCATGGAATTTACTGTATTCCTACTGGGATGCATGGAATTTACTGTATTCCTACTGGGATGCATGGAATTTACTGTATTCCTACTGGGATGCATGGAATTTACTGTATTCCTACTGGGATGCATGGAATTTACTGTATTCCTACTGGGATGCATGGATTTGACTGTATTCCTAGTGGGATGCATGGAATTTACTGTATTCCTAGTGGGATGCATGGATTTTACTGTATTCCCACTGGGATGTATGGACTTTACATGTTCAACACAGTTCTTATAGCTTTAGACTGAGGAAAGAAACCTATTGGTCTACTGTTTGATTTATTTCACTGTGAGAGATAGAGTGAGAGATAGAGTGAGAGATAGCCTATATAATGAAACTGCCTTGATGTTCTGTAAATCCAACCGATGTACAAAACCAAGCGAGAACACAACAGAACAAGCAGATGACTAAAATACAATTGTATCGAAACATATATTTTTAAGTACATATTGTTGCACGGAGGAGGAATTGGAGTTTGTCAGAATTATTGTTTACAAATGATTTATTTACTGAACTCAGATTCTGAACATTAGAATAGTTCCATACATAACATTACAAAATGTTTGTCTATATAGTTGTTCATAGTGATATCTATACAGCACATACGAATACATTCTCTCAACAATCTAATATTACTATTGTCAACATTATAATCTATTTTTAAATAGATGTGTTTTTTATAATAACATTTTCCATGTGGTACTATGTTCAAGTTTATATTCATATGTACTCTCTTTTTTTCACCACAATAACTAACATCTAATCTCTCCCCCTCTCTGTTCCCTCACTTCTTTATGTTTAGGTAACTCTCCCCCCCCCGTCCTCCATTTACTCAGCACACAGATAGATGCGCAAACAGACACACGGGAAGGAGTGCGGCATTGTGGGTACTGTAGTTTCCAGGCACCACACTCCTCCCCCCGTCACTCTGCTGACTCTCTGTGGAGAGGAAAAGAAGACAGGAAACATTAAGAGAGAGGGGTGTTTTAAATCTGACCCTACGAGGTCCGCTGTACTGTTCTACCTGATAACTAATTTCATCCACCGGTGTCCCAGGTCTAAATCAGTGTCTGATTACAGGGGAACAATGGGAGAGAGAGAAAAAAGCAGTGGCACTGGCTTAGAGGTCCAGATTGTGAATTTGAGAGTTAAAGGAGATGAGCTGCAACGCCACCAACACTCCATTCTAACCTCCTGTTGCTCCTGACTGAGTGGAACTAAACACGTGGAGGTAGTGAACAAAACAAAATAATGGAGAATCCTATTTGGGTTCACATACAGTATATATTTATTATGCGATAATAAACTCATTCTGTGTGAGTTTAATTGCTAAAGTTTTAAATGAAAACCAAATAAACTGAGTTTAAAGTAAAAAATAAATCAATATATATATATATATATATATATATGAATATATAATAATATAATATATAAAATACATATAAAATATTCTTCATAACATCTCATAATAATTCCTCATAATATCAGTAAGTCTAATAAAATATATTAAAGTAAAATAATTATAATAAAATAACCATGTGAAAACAATATAATGTGACTCGCCAGCCGTCAGCCGCCTCCACACTTCCTATTTCCTCCTCCCCCTCACATCTGATTGGCGAAGGAGGTGGGTGTGTGTCCATACTCTCCGCCCTCCTGGTTGTAGCCCTGCTGCTGGTTGTATTCTGGCTTGTAGTCCCCCTGGGCGCTGGCGTAAGGGTCCTGCTCGTACCCCGCCTGCTGGCCGTACGAGTCTGGGGCGGGCTGCTTCTCCTGGGGAGGAGGGGCGCGCATGAAGGGGGCGATGATGCCGGTCTCCTTAAAGACGAACCACAGGTTTCCTCCCCACAAGACCAGGTTCATGAAGCCAAAACACTTGTGGGAGAGAGAGAAGGCAGCCAGAGAGAGAGAGAGAGGCAGAGAGAGAGAGAGAGGCAGAGAGAGAGAGAGAGAGGCAGAGAGAGAGAGAGGCAGAGAGAGAGAGAGGCAGAGAGAGAGAGAGGCAGAGAGCGATAGGCAGAGAGAGAGAGAGAGAGAGAGAGAGAGGTAAAGAGAGAGAGGCAGAGAGAGAGAGAGGCAAAGACAGAAAGAGGTAGAGAGAGACAGAAATAAAGGGAGGCAGAGAGAGAGAGAGAGAGAGAGAGAGAGAAAGAGTGAGAGCGGGGGTCAGTTATATTACTATTAGATATATAAGACTAGATATGTGCACAACTTTCACTGGGGATGGGGGATGGGGACATTCTGAAATTGCATTTTTGTGCCCCCCAGTTTTATCATTGGAATGCGATACACAACGAGGCAACGGTGTGCTTTAGGACCATGCAGACGCCTCCAAGCAGTCGGGAAGCTGTTTGGAGTGTTTATCCGACTGGATAAAAATAATAATACAAATAAGTTACGTCCCCCCCAATTCTAAAACCAATGTTGCGACCCTGGGTCTAGATACTGGATGGGAAGGAGAGGAAGGGAGGAGAGGAAGGGAGGAGAGGAAGAGAGAGAGGAAGAGAGAGAGGAAGGGAGGAGAGGAAGGGAGGAGAGGAAGGGAGGAGAGGAAGAGAGAGAGGAAGGGAGAGAGAGGAAGGGAGAGAGAGGAAGGGAGAGAGAGAGGAAGGGAGGAGAGGAAGCGAGGAGAGGAAGGGAGGAGAGGAAGGGAGGAGAGGAAGAGAGAGAGGAAGGGAGGAGAGGAAGGGAGGAGAGGACGGGAGGAGAGGAAGGGAGGAGAGGAAGAGAGAGAGGAAGGGAGAGAGAGGAAGGGAGAGAGAGAGGAAGGGAGGAGAGGAAGCGAGGAAACGTAGGGAGGAGAGGAAGGGAGGAGAGGAAGATACATAGGAAGGGAGGAGAGGAAGGGAGGGGAGGAGAGGCAAGGGCAAGGGGAGATCTCTCATGACAGTAACAGGGATCCATGGAGATCTCTCATGACATTAACAAGGATCCAGGGAGATCTCTCAGGACATTAACAAGGATCCAGGATCCAGGGAGATCTCTCATGACATTAACAAGGATCCAGGGAGACCTCTCATGACATTAACAAGGATCCAGGGAGATCTCTCATGACATTAACAAGGATCGAGGATCCAGGGAGATCTCTCATGACATTAACAAGGTTCCAGGATCCAGGGAGATCTCTCATGACATTAACAAGGTTCCAGGATCCAGGGAGATCTCTCATTCCATTAACAAGGACCCAGGGAGATCTCTCAGGACGTTAACAAGGATCCAGGGAGACCTCTCATGACATTAACAAGGATCCAGGGAGATCTCTCATGACAATAACAAGGATCCAGGGAGACCTCTCATGACATTAACAAGGATCCAGGGAGATCTCTTATGACATTAACAGGGATCCAGGCAGATCTCTCAGGACATTAACAAGGCTCCAGGGAGATCAAAAAGACGTGGGAGAAGTCAACAGTCTCACATGAGAGGGTTATTATTAAAAACATGTATATTGCAGATCAATCACTTATATCTCATTTCAATTAATGTAATGTAAGATCTCTGTTACAATGGAAAGGTATTGCTTTGACAGAGTGATGGCCCACCGGAACTATTAATAAGTAGACAATATTATTGTAATGCCACCGAACACAGCAGAGACACTCACATTGTAAAATCCCTGCTACAATAAACTGTTATAGTGAGCCAAAGCAGACACTCACATTGTAAAATCCCTGCTACAATAAACTGTTATAGTGAGCCAAAGCAGACACTCACATTGTAAAATCCCTGCTACAATAAACTGTTATAGTGAGCCAAAGCAGACACTCACATTGTAAAATCCCTGCTACAATAAACTGTTATAGTGAGCCAAAGCAGACACTCACATTGTAAAATCCCTGCTACAATAAACTGTTATAGTGAGCCAAAGCAGACACTCACGACGGAGGTGTTGAGTCCAGACATGACGGGGTCGTGAACTTCACGACAGAGGTTCCCCTCCTCATCGCAGGCTGAGATCAGATCCACCACCTTCTCAGGGTCCGTGGATGCCTTGACATCCGACAGGCCCTTAGCCCACGCAGCGGAGCTGACCAACCACATGAAGGTGAACACACACGTCACGCCAAAATCCTGCGGTAAACGGGGAATGAGAGATCAAACTCATAGAATGACATATTGAACACCTGACCAAGATGGCCACCGTTATCCTTTTAGAGCTATGCAGTTCTATGGGGGTAGGGGGTGGGGTAGGGGGTAGGGTAGGGGGTGGGGTAGGGGACGGGGTGGGGTGGGGTAGGGGGTGGGGTAGGGGGTGGGGTAGGGGACGGGGTGGGGTGGGGTAGGGGGTGGCGAACTTGACGATGTTACGACGACTTGCGAGCAGAACAATAACAACAAAGACGGTATATACACTGAACACAAACATGTGCAACAATTACAGTTCATATGAGGAAATCTATTGAAATAAATTCATTAGGCACTAATCCATGGATTTCACATGACTGAGAATACAGATATACATCTGTTAGTCGCTGATACCTTTATAAAAAGGTAGGGGCGTGGATCACAAAACCAGTCAGTATCTGGTGTGACCACCGTTTGCCTCATGCAGCGTGACACATCTCCTTCGCATCAGGCTGTTGATTGTGGCCTGTGGAAACTTGTGGAATGTTGTCCCACTCCTCTTCAATGGTTGTGTGAAGTTGCTGGGAACTGGAACACCCTGTGTTACACGTTGATCCAGAGCATCCCAAACATGCTCAATGGGTGACATATCTTATGGGTATACAGGCCATGGAAGAACGGAGACATTTTCAGCATACAGGAATTGTGTACAGATCCTTGCGACATGGGGCCGTGCATTATCATGCTGAAACATGAGGTGATGGCGGCGGATGAATGGCTCGACAATGGGCCTCAATATCTCGTCATGATTTCTCTGTGCATTAAAAATTGCCATCGATAAAATGCAATTGTGTGAATTTTCCGTAGCTTATGCCAGTCCATAGCACAGGAGGCTGAGAAAGGCTCATAATAATATCCGGAACGGAGCAAATGGAATGGTAGCAAACACCTGGAAACCATGGAAACCATGTGTTTGATGTATTTGATACCATTCCACCTATTCCGCTCCAGGCATTACCACGAGCCCGCTCTCCCCAATTAAGATGCCACCAACCTCCTGTGGCCCATACCATAACCCCACCATGGGGCTCTCTGTTCACAACACTGACATCAGCAAACCGCTCGCCCACACAACGCCATACACGCTGTCTGCCATCTGCCCAGCACAGTTGAAACAGGGATTCATCCGTGAAGAGTACACTTCTCCAGCGTGCCAGTGGCCATCGAAGGTGAGCATTTGCCCACTGAATTTGGTTACAACACCGAGCTGCGGTCAGGTCACGACCCTGGTGAGGACGACGAGCACACAGATGAGCGTCCCAGTGACTGTTTCTGGAAGTTTCTGCAGAAATTCTTTGGTTGTGAAAACCCACAGTTTCATCAGCTGTCCGGGAAGCTGGTTTCAGATGATCCGCAGGTGAAGAAGCCGGATGTGAAGGTCCTGGGCCAAATTCTCTAAACTGACATTGGAGGCGGCTTATGGTAGAGAAATTAACATTAAGTTCTCTGGCAACAGCTCTGGTGGACATTCCTGCAGTGAACATGCCAATTGCAATCTCCCTCAACTTGAGACATCTGTGGCATTGTGTTGTGTGACAAAACTGCACATTTTAGAGTGGCCCAGCACAAGGTTTACTTGTGTAATGATCACGCTGTTTAATCAGCTTCCTGATATGCCACACCTGTCAGGTGGTTGGATTATCTTGGCAAAGGAGAAATACTCACTAACAGGGATGTAAACACATTTTTGCACAACATTTTAGAGAAATAAGGTTTTTTAAAAACTTTTTCTTCCAAACTTCAAGGTATCCAATTGTTAGTAGTTACTATCTTGTCTCATCGCTACAACTCCAATAGGGGATCAGGAGAGACGAAGGTCTGGTTAACCTTGGTTAGCGTGCACTGCGCCCGGCACGCCACAGGAGTCGCTAGTGCGCGATGAGACAAGGATAACCCTCCCTAACCCGGACGATGCTAGGCCAATTGTCCTCCCGGTCGTGGCCGGCTGTGACAGAGCCTGGGCGAGCGCTGCAGTGCAGTGCCTTAGACCACTGCGCCACCCGGGAGGCCAAATAAGCTTTTTTTGGTGCTTATTTCAAACATGGGACCAACACTGTTGCGTTTATATATTTTTTCAGTATATATATTTAAAAACAAATTCATACCACCACCCAAAGGGCACCTGGTGAATGGGAGTGCAAGGGGCAGCAGCTCTTATCTGTCTTGTCTTATCATGCCTGTACACACTATTCCCTTGGGACCCTCCCCCACTCACGATGAGTGGTCCCTTGTTGTTCTCCCGGTACTTCTCCAGGGCGAAGACGTAGACGCTGAGCGCAGCCATGGAGTAGAGGAAGGCAAACACACCGATGGTGACGAAGAACTCTGCCGAGGAAGAGTAGTCACCAACCAGGAAGAGACGCTCGGGTGGACCCCCTTTACAGGTCGGGGCGTCAAAGTATACTTGGTGAAGCCTGAAGAAAGAGAGGAGCAGGAGGATAGTCACGTACCTTGTGATATGGAATAGTGTTTTGGAGGAAGTTCCATCCTTAACCATACTCGCATGATGAACAACCTTTGCCTTGGAGCTAAAGACTTATGTTAGCTCCTTGAGTCTATAAGTCAGCAGGCCATAACAGTCCTGTTCCTGATCAACAGAGAGAACAGAGAAACCTTGACTAACCTGAAAGGATACTCAAATTCCACCCATATACTCAGGTCGCTCTCGGTCCTGTTTTTACACTCCACACTCATCTTGAACATCCCGGAGTAACTCCCACATGTTGAGAATGCAAAGATGGCAAAGATCTGCAGGAAAGGAGAGAATAGAAGAGATAAGAGGATAGGAGAGGAGGAGTGAAGAAAATAGAGAAGGAGAGGAGAGGCGAGGCGAGGCGAGGCGAGGAGAGGAGAGGAGAGGAGAGGAGAGGAGAGGAGAGGAGAGGAGAGGAGAGAATAGAGGAGAGGAGAGGAGAGGAGAGGAGAGAAGGAAAGAGAGAAGAAGATGAGGAGAGGGGAAGAGAAGAAAAACACAGGGCCAGGAGAATAAAGAATAACAGTGTGATTTCAACACTCACAGACACTGAGGGACTGATATGTGCAGTGTGAAAGCCAAGTTAACACTCTCCAAGTTCAACACTCTTCAATTCATTTGAAAGTTATGGTTGACTAATTGACAATAAAACTCACAAACAAGGGATCAACAACACCACACAACACAAAAAAACATACCTTCACAAGTACAACTGTCTCTTTCACTTTTGACTCTAACATAAACTCAGCAAAAAAAGAAACGTCAACTGCGTTTATTTTCAGCAAACTTTAATTAACATCTGTACATGTTTGTATGAACATAACAAGATTCAACAACTGGGACATAAACTGAACAAGTTCTACAGACATGTGACTAACAGAAATGTAATAATGTGTCCCTGAACAAAAGGGGGGTCAAAATCCAAAGTAACAGTCAGTATCTGGTGTGGCCACCAGCTGCATTAAGTACTGCAGTGCATCTCATCATGGACTGCACCAGATTTGCCAGTTCTTGCTGTGAGATGTTACCCCACTCTTCCACCAAGGCACCTGCAAGTTCCCGGACATTTCTGTGGGGAATGGCCCTAGCCCTCACCCTCCGATTCAACAGGTCCCAGACGTGCTCAATGGGATTGAGATCCGGGCTCTTCTCTGTCCATGGCAGAACACTGACATTCCTGTCTTGCAGGAAATCGCGCAAAGAACAAGCAGTATGGCTGGTGGCATTGTCATGCTGGAGGGTCATGTCAGGATGAGCCTGCAGGATACCACATGAGGGAGAAGGATGTCTTCCCTGTAACGCACAGCATTGAGATTGCCTGCAATGACAACAAGCTCAGTCCGATGGTGCTGTGACACACCGCCCCAGACCATGACGGACCCTCCACCTCCAAATCGATCCCGCTCCAGAGTATAGGCCTCGGTGTAACGTGCAATCCAAGATGGCGTAGCAGTGCAGACGTATTTTGTCGTTGTTCTGTGTAAATATTGTTTTTTTGTTTTTGTATATATTTCAATATTTTTCAATATCTTTTCCATTTTTAAATTCAATCTTCCGGCAACCCGCCTCACCCAATGTGATACGGATGTGCTATTTTTAGACCTTATAGCTAGAACCTCCATCAGAAGCTAGCCACCAGATGCTAACCAACTAATTAGCTACTAGCTATTTAGTCATTGTTAGCCACTGTTAGCGGCCTTTACCTTTAGCTCAGACGCCAGCCGCTTTTAGCCTGGATAATACCCGCCAGTCTGCACAGAGCGATATCAACGGGACTGCTTTTCTCCACAACATCACCAGATTCCTGCCGTAAGCGCTGGACCATTACTCCAGATCATCGCAGCTAGCTAGCTTCCCCGAAGCTAGCCTTCAGCCAGGCCCATTCTCCCAGCCTGCTCAGTGGACACTATGATCACTCGGCTACACAGCTGATGCCTCCCAGACTCTTCACTAACACGACTAGAAGCCACTACATCACCGGATTCCTGCCGTAAGCTCTGGGCCTTTGCATCGGATCATCGCAGCTAGCTAGCTGCTACCGATTGGCTATAGTGGCTAACACCCTTTTCCGAAGCTAGCACCAGTTAGCCTCGAGCCAGGCGCATCTCCCGGCTAGCAAACAAAATGACTCCAGCTACAATACCTCTTTTGCCAATTGGCCTGGACCCTTTGTCGACACGGAGCCCTGTCGATCCGTCACGACTAGTCTGACAACGTAACTCCGTCTGATGTGTCCTCAACCGGCCTTTGTCGGACGTCGGTGAAGTAGCTTCTGCTAGCCCCGGCCTGCTAACTTTATGAACACTGTGTCTCCCACTTGCCTAGCGTAGTAACGACTACCCAGCGGCTTCCCTGTTTCATCTATTGCTGTTCACTGGACCCTATGATCACTTGGCTACATAGCTGATGCCTGCTGGACTGTTCATTAATCACAGTACTCCATTTTTGTTTATTTTGTTTATCTGTCGGCCGCAGCCTCGAACTCAGGCCCTGTGTGTAGTTAGCCGAACCTCTCTGCCCATTCATCCCCATTGTACCTGTGTGTTGTCTTAGCTGATTAGCTATTGTTGTCTTTCCCGTTGTTGTCTTAGCTAGCTCTCCCAATCAACACCTGTGATTGCTTTATGCCTCGCTTTATGTCTCTCTCTAATGTCAATATGCCTTGAATACTGTTGTTTAGGGTAGGTATCATTGTTTTATTTTACTGCGGAGCCCCTAGTCCCACTCAACATGGCTCAGAGAGCTCTTTTGTCCCACCTCCCACACATGCGGTGACCTCACCCAGCATAACTACTGCCTCCAGAGATGCAACCTCTCTTATCGCCACTCAATGCCTAGGTTTACCTCCACTGTACCTGCACCCCACCATACCCCTGTCTGTACATTATGCTCTGAATCGATTCTATCATGTCCAGAAATCTGCTCCTTTTATTCTCTGCCCCAACGCACTAGA
The DNA here is from genome assembly GCF_045791955.1 of Oncorhynchus clarkii lewisi. Taxonomy (NCBI): domain Eukaryota; kingdom Metazoa; phylum Chordata; class Actinopteri; order Salmoniformes; family Salmonidae; genus Oncorhynchus; species Oncorhynchus clarkii. The sequence goes on from NC_092162.1 coordinate 73,222,397, forward strand.
CGACCAGTTTCGATAGCCTTTAGCTGTACCCTCATCCTACTCCTCCTCTGTTCCTCGGGTGATGTAGAGGTTAACCCAGGCCCTGTGTGTCCCCAGGCGCTCTCATTTGTTGACTTCTGTAACCGTAAAAGCCTTGGGTTCATGCATGTTAACATCAGAAGCCTCCTCCCTAAGTTTGTTTTACTCACTGCTTTAGCACACTCTGCCAACCCTGATGTCCTTGCCGTGTCTGAATCCTGGCTTAGGAAGGCCACCAAATATTCTGAGATTTCCATCCCCAACTACAACATTTTCGGTCAAGATATAACTGCTAAAGGGGGAGGAGTTGCAATCTACTGCAGAGATGGCCTGCAAAGTTCTGTCATACTTTCCAGGTCTATGCCCAAACAGTTTGAGCTTCTATTTAAAAAAATGAATATCTCCAGAAATAAGTCTCTCACTGTTGCCGCCTGTTATAGGCCCCCCTCAGTTCCCAGCTGTGCCCTGGACACCATGTGATAATTGATTGCCCCCCCCATCTATCTTCAGAGTTCGTTCTGTTAGGTGACCTAAACTGGGATAACCGGCCATCCTACAATCTAAGCTAGATGCCCTCAATCTCACACAAACCCACCAGGTACAACCCTAAGTCCGTAAACAAGGAACCTACCGGGTAAAACCCTAAATCCGTAAACATGGGCACCCTCATAGATATTATCCTGACCGACTTGCCCTCTAAATACACCTCTGCTGTCTTCAACCAGGAATTCAGCAATCACTGACTCATTGCCTGCATCCATTATGGGTCCGCGGTCAAATGACCAGCCCTCATCACTGTCAAACACTCCCTAAAACACTTCTGTGAGAGGGCCTTTCTAATCAACCCGGCCCGGGTATCCTGGAAGGATATTGACCTCATCCCGTCAGTAGAGGATGCCTGGTTGTTCTTTAAAAGCGATTTCCTCACCATCTTAAATAAGCATGCCCCATAAAAAACAATTTTGAACTAAGAACAGATATAGCCCGTGGTTCACTCCAGATGTGACTGCCCTCGACCAGCACAAAAACATCCTGTGGCAGACTGCAATAGCATCAAATAGTCCCCGCGATATGCAACTTTTTAGGGAAGTCAGGAACCAATATACACAGTCAGAAAACCTAAGGCTAGCTTTTTCAAACATAAATTTGCATCCTGCAGCACTAATTCCATAAAGTTCTGGGACACTGTAAAGTCCATGGAGAATAAGAGCACCTCCTTCTGGGACACTGTAAAGTCCATGGAGAATAAGAGCACCTCCTTCTGGGACACTGTAAAGTCCATGGAGAATAAGAGCACCTCCTTCTGGGACACTGTAAAGTCCATGGAGAATAAGAGCACCTCCTTCTGGGACACTGTAAAGTCCATGGAGAATAAGAGCACCTCCTTCTGGGACACTGTAAAGTCCATGGAGAATAAGAGCACCTCCTTCTGGGACACTGTAAAGTCCATGGAGAATAAGAGCACCTCCTTCTGGGACACTGTAAAGTCCATGGAGAATAAGAGCACCTCCTTCTGGGACACTAAAGTCCATGGAGAATAAGAGCACCTCCTTCTGGGACACTGTAAAGTCCATGGAGAATAAGAGCACCTCCTTCTGGGACACTGTAAAGTCCATGGAGAATAAGAGCACCTCCTTCTGGGACACTGTAAAGTCCATGGAGAATAAGAGCACCTCCTTCTGGGACACTGTAAAGTCCATGGAGAATAAGAGCACCTCCTTCTGGGACACTGTAAAGTCCATGGAGAATAAGAACACCTCCTTCTGGGACACTGTAAAGTCCATGGAGAATAAGAGCACCTCCTTCTGTGACACTGTAAACTCCTTCTGGGACACTGTAAAGTCCATGGAGAATAAGAGCACCTCCTTCTGTGACACTGTAAAGTCCATGGAGAATAAGAGCATGAAAATCTTTATACTCTCTTTGGATAATTCATTCCAATCATTTAAAAGTTAACAGCAGGTATTTTGCATGTAAGTTTAAGTATTTTGATATGTTCCTTCTGGGACACTGTAAAGTCCATGGAAAATAAGGGCACCTCCTTCTGGGACACTGTAAAGTCCATGGAGAATAAGAGCACCTCCTTCTGGGACACTGTAAAGTCCATGGAAAATAAGAGCACCTCCTCCCAGCTGCCCACTGCTCTGAGGCTAGGAAACAATGTCACCACTGATAAATCCACGATAATCGAAAGTTTCAAGAAGCATTTCTCTACGGCTGGCCATGCTTTCCTCCTGGCTACCCCAAACCCGGCCAACAGCTCCGCACCCCCTGCAGCTACTTGCCCAAGCCTCCCCAGCTTCTCCTTCACCCAAATCCAGATAGCAGATGTTCTGAAAGAGCTGCAAAACCTGGACCCGTACAAATCAGCTGGGCTAGACAATCTGGACCCTCTCTTTCTAAAATTATCCGCTGCCAATTTTGCACCCCTATTATTAGTCTGTTCAACCTCTCTTTCGTATTGTCCGATATTCATAAAGATGGGAAAGCTGCCGCGGTCGTCCCCCTCTTCAAAGGGGGGACACTTTAGACCCAAATTGTTACCGACCTATATCTATCCTAGCTCGTCTTTCTAAAGTCTTCAAAAGCCAAGTTAAAAAACAGATCACTGACCATTTCGAATCCCACCGTACCTTCTCCGCTGTGCAATCTGGTTTCCGAGCTGGTCACGGGTGCACCTCAGCCACGCTCAAGGTCCTAAACGGTATCATAACCACCATCGATAAAAGACAATACTGTGCAGCCGTCTTCATCGACCTGGTCAAGGCTTTTGACTCTGTCAATCACCTTATTCTTATCGGCAGACTCAACAGCCTTGGTTTCTCAAATGACTGCCTCGCCTGGATCCCCAACTACTTCTCAGATAGAGTTCAGTGTGTCAAATCGGAGGGCCTGTTGTCCGGACCAACAATTATTGGGCCGACTCTCTTCTCTGTATACATCAATGATGTCGCTCTTCCTGCGGGTGATTCCTTGATCCACCTCTACGCAGACGACACCATTCTGTACACATCTGGCCGTTCTTTGGACACTGTGTTAACTAACCTCCAAACGAGCTTCAATGCCATACAACACTCCTTCCGTGGCCTCCAACTGCTCTTAAATATGAGTAAAACTAAATGAATGCTCTTCAACCGATCGGTGCCCGCATCCACCCGCCCGACTAGCATCACTACTCTGGAAGGTTCTGACTTAGAATATGTGGACAACTACAAATACCTAGGTGTCTGGTTAGACTGTAAACTCTCCTTCCAGACTCATATTAGGCATCTCCAATCCAAAATTAAATCTAGAATCGGCTTCCTATTTCGCAACAAAGCATCCTTCACGCTGCCAAACATACCCTCGTAAAACTGACCAATCCTCGACTTCGGCGATGTCATTTACAAAATAGCCTCCAACACTCTACTCAGCAAACTGGATGTAGTCTATCACAGTGCCATCCATTTTGTCACCAAAGCCCCATATACCACCCACCACTGTGACCTGTATGCTCTCATCGGCTGGCCCTCACTACATATTCGTCGCCAGACCCACTGGCTCCAGGTCATCTATAAGTCTATGCTAGGTAAAGCTCCGCCTTATCTCAGCTCACTGTTCACCATAACAACACCCTCCCGTAGCACGCGCTCCAGCAGGTATATCTCACTGGTCATCCCCAAAGCCAACACCTACTTTGGCTGCCTTTACTTCCAGTTCTCTGCGGCCAATGGCTGGAACGAATTGCAAAAAACGCTGAAGTTGGAGACATATCTCCCTCACTAACTTTAAGCATCAGCTGTCTGAGCAGCTTACCGATCGCTGTACCTGTACATAGCCCATCTGTAAATAGCCCACCCAATCTACCTACCTCATATTGTTTTTATTAACTTTTCTGCTCTTTTGCACACCAGTATTTCTACTTGCACATCATCATCTGCTCATCTATCACTCCAGTGTTAATTTGCTAAATTGTAATTACTTCGCTCCCATGGCCTATTTATTGCCTTACCTCCTTACTCCATTTGCACACACTGTATATAGATTTTTCTATTGTGTTATTGACTGTACTTTATCCCACGTGTAACTCTGTGTTGTTGTTTTTTGTCGCACTGCTTTGCTTTATCTTGGCCAGGTCGCAGTTGTAAATGAGAACTTGTTCTCAACTGGCCTACCTGGTTAAATAAAGGTGAAATAAATGTTGTTGTTTTTTAATCCTTTGACGATAAACGCGAATCTAACTATCACCCCTGTTGAGACAAAACCGTGACTGATCAGTGAAGAGCATTTTTTGCCAGTCCTGTCTGGTCCAGCGACGGTGGGTTTGTGCCCATAGGCGAAGTTGTTGCTGGTGATTTCTGGTGAGGACCTGCCTTACAACAGGCCTACAAGCCCTCAGTCCAGTCTCTCTCAGCATATTGCGGACAGTCTGAGCACTGATGGAGGGATTGTGCGTTCCTGGTGTAACTCGGGCAGTTGTTGTTGCCATACTGTACCTGTCCCGCAGGTGTGATGTTTGGATGTACCGATCCTGTGCAGGTGTTGTTACACGTGGTCTGCCACTGCGAGGACGATCAGCTGTCCGTCCTGTCTCCCTGTAGCGCTGTCTTAGGCGTCTCACAGTACGGTCATTGAAATGTATTGCCCTGGCTACATCTGCAGTAATCAACCGTGTAGTAAAGTAATCAACCCTGTAGTAAAGTAATCAACCCTGTAGTAAAGTAATCAACCTTGTAGTAAAGTAATCAACCTTGTAGTAAAGTAATCAACCCTGTAGTAAAGTAATCAACCCTGTAGTAAAGTAATCAACCTTGTAGTAAAGTAATCAACCTGGTAGTAAAGTAATCAACCTTGTAGTAAAGTAATCAACCTGGTAGTAAAGTAATCAACCCTGTAGTAAAGTAATCAACCTGGTAGTAAAGTAATCAACCCTGTAGTAAAGTAATCAACCCTGTAGTAAAGTAATCAACTGTGTAGTAAAGTAATCAACCATGTAGTAAAGTAATCAACCCTGTAGTAAAGTAATCAACCCTGTAGTAAAGTAATCAACCCTGTAGTAAAGTAATCAACCTGGTAGTAAAGTAATCAACCTTGTAGTAAAGTAATCAACCCTGTAGTAAAGTAATCAACCTTGTACTGTAATAGGAGGAAGAAATGCATTCATGAAAACAAACCCACTGGGCACCTCAAACCCACTGGGCACACAATGGTTGAATCAATTATGTTTCCACCTCATTTCAATGCCATCTGTCTGTCTACTGGTGTGTGTGTGTGTGTGTGTGTGTGTGTGTGTGTGTGTGTGTGTGTGTGTGTGTGTGTGTGTGTGTGTGTGTGCGTGCGTGCGTGCGTGTGTGTGTGTGTGTCTGTGTGTATATGCTTGTGTGGGAGGGGCAACAGCCTGGGGGCCACTCACGACCCCAAGCGACAACAAACACAATAATCTCACCGGCCATCCTATTGAAGTAGCCTTCCAGATTAGGAAGCACTGCTGCTACCCGTCTAGGTCTAATCCCACTGTTTTCTGCTTTCAGAATCTATGTTACATAGAATACACACAAAACGGTGAAACGCATGGTCAGTTTGGATACCAAACTGTAGTTATTCATTATCTTGGTGTTGATGTGTGTCACCAGAGTTATCTAGCTGGTACTGTTGTAATATTCCCTGGACAGACTGTGATGACCTGGGCAGGGTGTCATGACTCACCGCGGCCACCACATGTCGTCATGACTCTCTCAGGTTATGTTGTTGTTGTTACGGTTAATTACATATTCAAAAAGCACATCAACAGATAAGACGGAAGTGAATCTGAAGTGTTGTAGGACGAGAGGTCCCACCGGTACGGCGGTGGCTGCCTTTCAATTGTTTGTTTTTTTGCATTAAACTTTCAGTTTGTCAGTTGTGACTCACGTAGAAGTCAATCTCTCATGAGGATAGTTTGTCTCCTGTTTTGTGTGAGGGCCATAGTACAGCGTACAGGGTTCTAGCAGCCCTGGTTGGCGAATCACTGCAGTAGGCGAATACCACTGAAATAGTGCTGTCTGCTACTCTAGAATACCACTGAAATAGTGCTGTCTGCTACTCTAGAATACCACTGAAATAGTGCTGTTTGCTACTTTAGAATACCACTGAAATAGTGCTGTTTGCTACTCTAGAATACCACTGAAATAGTGCTGTTTGCTACTTTAGAATACCACTGAAATAGTGCTGTTTGCTACTCTAGAATACCACTGAAATAGTGCTGTCTGCTACTCTAGAATACCACTGAAATAGTGCTGTTTGCTACTCTAGAATACCACTGAAATAGTGCTGATTGCTACTCTAGAATACCACTGAAATAGTGCTGTCTGCTACTCTAGAATACCACTGAAATAGTGCTGTTTGCTACTCTAGAATACCACTGAAATAGTGCTGTTTGCTACTCTAGAATACCACTGAAATAGTGCTGTGTGCTACTCTAGAATACCACTGAAATAGTGCTGTCTGCTACTCTAGAATACCCCTGAAATAGTGCTGTCTGCTACTCTAGAATACCACTGAAATAGTGCTGTTTGCTACTTTAGAATACCACTGAAATAGTGCTGTTTGCCACTCTAGAATACCACTGAAATAGTTATGTTTGCTACTCTATAATACCACTGAAATAGTGCTGTTTGCTACTCTAGAATACCACTGAAATAGTGCTGATTGCTACTCTAGAATACCACTGAAATAGTGCTGTCTGCTACTCTAGAATACCACTGAAATAGTGCTGTTTGCTACTCTAGAATACCACTGAAATAGTGCTGTTTTCTACTCTAGAATACCACTGAAATAGTGCTGTTTGCTACTCTAGAATACCACTGAAATAGTGCTGTCTGCTACTCTAGAATACCACTGAAATAGTGTTGTCTGCTACTCTAGAATACCACTGAAATAGTGTTGTCTGCTACTCTAGAATACCACTGAAATAGTGCTGTCTGCTACTCTAGAATACCCCTGAAATAGTGCTGTCTGCTACTCTAGAATACCACTGAAATAGTGCTGTTTGCTACTCTAGAATACCACTGAAATAGTGCTGTTTTCTACTCTAGAATACCACTGAAATAGTGCTGTTTGCTACTCTAGAATACCACTGAAATAGTGCTGTCTGCAACTCTAGAATACCACTGAAATAGTGCTGTCTGCTACTCTAGAATACCACTGAAATAGTGCTGTTTGCTACTCTAGAATACCACTGAAATAGTGCTGTCTGCTACTCTAGAATACCACTGAAATAGTGCTGTCTGCTACTCTAGAATACCACTGAAATAGTGCTGTCTGCTACTCTAGAATACCACTGAAATAGTGCTGTTTGCTACTTTAGAATACCACTGAAACAGTGCTGTTTGCCACTCTAGAATACCACTGAAATAGTTATGTTTGCCACTCTAGAATACCACTGAAATAGTGCTGTTTGCTACTCTAGAATACCACTGAAATAGTGCTGATTGCTACTCTAGAATACCACTGAAATAGTGCTGTCTGCTACTCTAGAATACCACTGAAACAGTGCTGTTTGCCACTCTAGAATACCACTGAAATAGTTATGTTTACCACTCTAGAATACCACTGAAATAGTGCTGTTTGCTACTCTAGAATACCACTGAAATAGTGCTGTTTGCTACTCTAGAATACCACTGAAATAGTGCTGTCTGCTACTCTAGAATACCACTGAAATAGTGCTGTTTGCTACTCTAGAATACCACTGAAATAGTGCTGATTGCTACTCTAGAATACCACTGAAATAGTGCTGTCTGCTACTCTAGAATACCACTGAAATAGTGCTGTTTGCTACTCTAGAATACCACTGAAATAGTGCTGTTTGCTACTCTAGAATACCACTGAAATAGTGCTGTTTGCTACTCTAGAATACCACTGAAATAGTGCTGTTTGCTACTCTAGAATACCACTGAAATAGTGCTGTCTGCTACTCTAGAATACCCCTGAAATAGTGCTGTCTGCTACTCTAGAATACCACTGAAATAGTGCTGTTTGCTACTTTAGAATACCACTGAAATAGTGCTGTTTGCCACTCTAGAATACCACTGAAATAGTTATGTTTGCTACTCTATAATACCACTGAAATAGTGCTGTTTGCTACTCTAGAATACCACTGAAATAGTGCTGATTGCTACTCTAGAATACCACTGAAATAGTGCTGTCTGCTACTCTAGAATACCACTGAAATAGTGCTGTTTGCTACTCTAGAATACCACTGAAATAGTGCTGTTTTCTACTCTAGAATACCACTGAAATAGTGCTGTTTGCAACTCTAGAATACCACTGAAATAGTGCTGTCTGCTACTCTAGAATACCACTGAAATAGTGTTGTCTGCTACTCTAGAATACCACTGAAATAGTGTTGTCTGCTACTCTAGAATACCACTGAAATAGTGCTGTCTGCTACTCTAGAATACCCCTGAAATAGTGCTGTCTGCTACTCTAGAATACCACTGAAATAGTGCTGTTTGCTACTCTAGAATACCACTGAAATAGTGCTGTTTTCTACTCTAGAATACCACTGAAATAGTGCTGTTTGCTACTCTAGAATACCACTGAAATAGTGCTGTCTGCTACTCTAGAATACCACTGAAATAGTGCTGTCTGCTACTCTAGAATACCACTGAAATAGTGCTGTTTGCTACTCTAGAATACCACTGAAATAGTGCTGTCTGCTACTCTAGAATACCACTGAAATAGTGCTGTCTGCTACTCTAGAATACCACTGAAATAGTGCTGTCTGCTACTCTAGAATACCACTGAAATAGTGCTGTTTGCTACTTTAGAATACCACTGAAACAGTGCTGTTTGCCACTCTAGAATACCACTGAAATAGTTATGTTTGCCACTCTAGAATACCACTGAAATAGTGCTGTTTGCTACTCTAGAATACCACTGAAATAGTGCTGTCTGCTACTCTAGAATACCCCTGAAATAGTGCTGTCTGCTACTCTAGAATACCACTGAAATAGTGCTGTTTGCTACTTTAGAATACCACTGAAATAGTGCTGTTTGCCACTCTAGAATACCACTGAAATAGTTATGTTTGCTACTCTATAATACCACTGAAATAGTGCTGTTTGCTACTCTAGAATACCACTGAAATAGTGCTGATTGCTACTCTAGAATACCACTGAAATAGTGCTGTCTGCTACTCTAGAATACCACTGAAATAGTGCTGTTTGCTACTCTAGAATACCACTGAAATAGTGCTGTTTTCTACTCTAGAATACCACTGAAATAGTGCTGTTTGCTACTCTAGAATACCACTGAAATAGTGCTGTCTGCTACTCTAGAATACCACTGAAATAGTGTTGTCTGCTACTCTAGAATACCACTGAAATAGTGTTGTCTGCTACTCTAGAATACCACTGAAATAGTGCTGTCTGCTACTCTAGAATACCCCTGAAATAGTGCTGTCTGCTACTCTAGAATACCACTGAAATAGTGCTGTTTGCTACTCTAGAATACCACTGAAATAGTGCTGTTTTCTACTCTAGAATACCACTGAAATAGTGCTGTTTGCTACTCTAGAATACCACTGAAATAGTGCTGTCTGCTACTCTAGAATACCACTGAAATAGTGCTGTCTGCTACTCTAGAATACCACTGAAATAGTGCTGTTTGCTACTCTAGAATACCACTGAAATAGTGCTGTCTGCTACTCTAGAATACCACTGAAATAGTGCTGTCTGCTACTCTAGAATACCACTGAAATAGTGCTGTCTGCTACTCTAGAATACCACTGAAATAGTGTTGTTTGCTACTTTAGAATACCACTGAAACAGTGCTGTTTGCCACTCTAGAATACCACTGAAATAGTTATGTTTGCCACTCTAGAATACCACTGAAATAGTGCTGTTTGCTACTCTAGAATACCACTGAAATAGTGCTGATTGCTACTCTAGAATACCACTGAAATAGTGCTGTCTGCTACTCTAGAATACCACTGAAATAGTGCTGTTTGCTACTTTAGAATACCACTGAAACAGTGCTGTTTGCCACTCTAGAATACCACTGAAATAGTTATGTTTACCACTCTAGAATACCACTGAAATAGTGCTGTTTGCTACTCTAGAATACCACTGAAATAGTGCTGTTTGCTACTCTAGAATACCACTGAAATAGTGCTGTCTGCTACTCTAGAATACCACTGAAATAGTGCTGTTTGCTACTCTAGAATACCACTGAAATAGTGCTGATTGCTACTCTAGAATACCACTGAAATAGTGCTGTCTGCTACTCTAGAATACCACTGAAATAGTGCTGTTTGCTACTCTAGAATACCACTGAAATAGTGCTGTTTGCTACTCTAGAATACCACTGAAATAGTGCTGTTTGCTACTCTAGAATACCACTGAAATAGTGCTGTTTGCTACTCTAGAATACCACTGAAATAGTGCTGTTTTCTACTCTAGAATACCACTGAAATAGTGCTGTTTGCTACTCTAGAATACCACTGAAATAGTGCTGTCTGCTACTCTAGAATACCACTGAAATAGTGCTGTTTGCTACTTTAGAATACCACTGAAATAGTGCTGTTTGCTACTCTAGAATACCACTGAAATAGTTATGTTTGTTACTCTAGAATACCACTGAAATAGTGCTGATTGCTACTCTAGAATACCACTGAAATAGTGCTGTCTGCTACTCTAGAATACCACTGAAATAGTGCTGTTTGCTACTCTAGAATACCACTGAAATAGTGCTGTTTGCTACTCTAGAATACCACTGAAATAGTGCTGTTTGCTACTCTAGAATACCACTGAAATAGTGCTTTTTGCTACTCTAGAATACCACTGAAATAGTGCTGTTTGCTACTCTAGAATACCACTGAAATAGTGCTGTTTGCTACTCTAGAATACCACTGAAATAGTGCTGTTTGCTACTCTAGAATACCCCTGAAATAGTGCTGTCTGCTACTCTAGAATACCACTGAAATAGTGCTGTTTGCTACTTTAGAATACCACTGAAATAGTGCTGTTTGCCACTCTAGAATACCACTGAAATAGTTATGTTTGCTACTCTATAATACCACTGAAATAGTGCTGTTTGCTACTCTAGAATACCACTGAAATAGTGCTGATTGCTACTCTAGAATACCACTGAAATAGTGCTGTCTGCTACTCTAGAATACCACTGAAATAGTGCTGTTTGCTACTCTAGAATACCACTGAAATAGTGCTGTTTTCTACTCTAGAATACCACTGAAATAGTGCTGTTTGCTACTCTAGAATACCACTGAAATAGTGCTGTTTTCTACTCTAGAATACCACTGAAATAGTGCTGTTTGCTACTCTAGAATACCACTGAAATAGTGCTGTCTGCTACTCTAGAATACCACTGAAATAGTGCTGTCTGCTACTCTAGAATACCACTGAAATAGTGCTGTTTGCTACTCTAGAATACCACTGAAATAGTGCTGTCTGCTACTCTAGAATACCACTGAAATAGTGCTGTCTGCTACTCTAGAATACCACTGAAATAGTGCTGTCTGCTACTCTAGAATACCACTGAAATAGTGCTGTTTGCTACTTTAGAATACCACTGAAACAGTGCTGTTTGCCACTCTAGAATACCACTGAAATAGTTATGTTTGCCACTCTAGAATACCACTGAAATAGTGCTGTTTGCTACTCTAGAATACCACTGAAATAGTGCTGATTGCTACTCTAGAATACCACTGAAATAGTGCTGTCTGCTACTCTAGAATACCACTGAAATAGTGCTGTTTGCTACTCTAGAATACCACTGAAATAGTGCTGTCTGCTACTCTAGAATACCACTGAAATAGTGCTGTTTGCTACTCTAGAATACCACTGAAATAGTGCTGATTGCTACTCTAGAATACCACTGAAATAGTGCTGTCTGCTACTCTAGAATACCACTGAAATAGTGCTGTTTGCTACTCTAGAATACCACTGAAATAGTGCTGTTTGCTACTCTAGAATACCACTGAAATAGTGCTGTTTGCTACTCTAGAATACCACTGAAATAGTGCTGTTTGCTACTCTAGAATACCACTGAAATAGTGCTGTTTTCTACTCTAGAATACCACTGAAATAGTGCTGTTTGCTACTCTAGAATACCACTGAAATAGTGCTGTCTGCTACTCTAGAATACCACTGAAATAGTGCTGTTTGCTACTTTAGAATACCACTGAAATAGTGCTGTTTGCTACTCTAGAATACCACTGAAATAGTTATGTTTGTTACTCTAGAATACCACTGAAATAGTGCTGATTGCTACTCTAGAATACCACTGAAATAGTGCTGTCTGCTACTCTAGAATACCACTGAAATAGTGCTGTTTGCTACTCTAGAATACCACTGAAATAGTGCTGTTTGCTACTCTAGAATACCACTGAAATAGTGCTGTTTGCTACTCTAGAATACCACTGAAATAGTGCTTTTTGCTACTCTAGAATACCACTGAAATAGTGCTGTTTGCTACTCTAGAATACCACTGAAATAGTGCTGTTTGCTACTCTAGAATACCACTGAAATAGTGCTGTTTGCTACTCTAGAATACCCCTGAAATAGTGCTGTCTGCTACTCTAGAATACCACTGAAATAGTGCTGTTTGCTACTTTAGAATACCACTGAAATAGTGCTGTTTGCCACTCTAGAATACCACTGAAATAGTTATGTTTGCTACTCTATAATACCACTGAAATAGTGCTGTTTGCTACTCTAGAATACCACTGAAATAGTGCTGATTGCTACTCTAGAATACCACTGAAATAGTGCTGTCTGCTACTCTAGAATACCACTGAAATAGTGCTGTTTGCTACTCTAGAATACCACTGAAATAGTGCTGTTTTCTACTCTAGAATACCACTGAAATAGTGCTGTTTGCTACTCTAGAATACCACTGAAATAGTGCTGTCTGCTACTCTAGAATACCACTGAAATAGTGTTGTCTGCTACTCTAGAATACCACTGAAATAGTGTTGTCTGCTACTCTAGAATACCACTGAAATAGTGCTGTCTGCTACTCTAGAATACCCCTGAAATAGTGCTGTCTGCTACTCTAGAATACCACTGAAATAGTGCTGTTTGCTACTCTAGAATACCACTGAAATAGTGCTGTTTTCTACTCTAGAATACCACTGAAATAGTGCTGTTTGCTACTCTAGAATACCACTGAAATAGTGCTGTCTGCTACTCTAGAATACCACTGAAATAGTGCTGTCTGCTACTCTAGAATACCACTGAAATAGTGCTGTTTGCTACTCTAGAATACCACTGAAATAGTGCTGTCTGCTACTCTAGAATACCACTGAAATAGTGCTGTCTGCTACTCTAGAATACCACTGAAATAGTGCTGTCTGCTACTCTAGAATACCACTGAAATAGTGCTGTTTGCTACTTTAGAATACCACTGAAACAGTGCTGTTTGCCACTCTAGAATACCACTGAAATAGTTATGTTTGCCACTCTAGAATACCACTGAAATAGTGCTGTTTGCTACTCTAGAATACCACTGAAATAGTGCTGATTGCTACTCTAGAATACCACTGAAATAGTGCTGTCTGCTACTCTAGAATACCACTGAAATGGTGCTGTTTGCTACTCTAGAATACCACTGAAATGGTGCTGTTTGCTACTCTAGAATACCACTGAAATAGTGCTGTTTGCTACTCTAGAATACCACTGAAATAGTGCTGTTTGCTACTCTAGAATACCACTGAAATAGTGCTGTTTGCTACTCTAGAATACCACTGAAATAGTGCTGTTTGCTACTCTAGAATACCACTGAAATAGTGCTGTTTGCTACTCTAGAATACCCCTGAAATAGTGCTGTCTGCTACCCTAGAATACCACTGAAATAGTGCTGTTTGCTACTTTAGAATACCACTGAAATAGTGCTGTTTGCCACTCTAGAATACCACTGAAATAGTTATGTTTGCCACTCTATAATACCACTGAAATAGTGCTGTTTGCTACTCTAGAATACCACTGAAATAGTGCTGATTGCTACTCTAGAATACAACTGAAATAGTGCTGTCTGCTACTCTAGAATACTACTGAAATAGTGCTGATTGCTACTCTAGAATACAACTGAAATAGTGCTGTCTGCTACTCTAGAATACTACTGAAATAGTGCTGATTGCTACTCTAGAATACAACTGAAATAGTGCTGTCTGCTACTCTAGAATACCACTGAAATAGTGCTGTTTGCTACTTTAGAATACCACTGAAATAGTGCTGTTTGCCACTCTAGAATACCACTGAAATAGTTATGTTTGCCACTCTATAATACCACTGAAATAGTGCTGTTTGCTACTCTAGAATACCACTGAAATAGTGCTGATTGCTACTCTAGAATACAACTGAAATAGTGCTGTCTGCTACTCTAGAATACTACTGAAATAGTGCTGATTGCTACTCTAGAATACAACTGAAATAGTGCTGTCTGCTACTCTAGAATACCACTGAAATAGTGCTGTTTGCTACTCTAGAATACCACTGAAATAGTGCTGTCTGCTACTCTAGAATACTACTGAAATGGTGCTGTTTGCTACTCTAGAATACCACTGAAATAGTGCTGTTTGCTACTCTAGAATACCACTGAAATAGTGCTGTTTGCTACTCTAGAATACCATTGAAATAGTTCTGTTTGCTACTCTAGAATACCACTGAAATAGTGCTGTTTGCTACTCTAGAATACCACTGAAATAGTGCTGTTTGCTACTCTAGAATACCACTGAAATAGTGCTGTCTGCTACTCTAGAATACCCCTGAAATAGTGCTGTCTGCTACTCTAGAATACCACTGAAATAGTGCTGTTTGCTACTTTAGAATACCACTGAAACAGTGCTGTTTGCCACTCTAGAATACCACTGAAATAGTTATGTTTGCCACTCTAGAATACCACTGAAATAGTGCTGTTTGCTACTCTAGAATACCACTGAAATAGTGCTGATTGCTACTCTAGAATACCACTGAAATAGTGCTGTCTGCTACTCTAGAATACCACTGAAATAGTGCTGTTTGCTACTCTAGAATACCACTGAAATAGTGCTGTCTGCTACTCTAGAATACCACTGAAATAGTGCTGTTTGCTACTCTAGAATACCACTGAAATAGTGCTGATTGCTACTCTAGAATACCACTGAAATAGTGCTGTCTGCTACTCTAGAATACCACTGAAATAGTGCTGTTTGCTACTCTAGAATACCACTGAAATAGTGCTGTTTGCTACTCTAGAATACCACTGAAATAGTGCTGTTTGCTACTCTAGAATACCACTGAAATAGTGCTGTTTGCTACTCTAGAATACCACTGAAATAGTGCTGTTTTCTACTCTAGAATACCACTGAAATAGTGCTGTTTGCTACTCTAGAATACCACTGAAATAGTGCTGTCTGCTACTCTAGAATACCACTGAAATAGTGCTGTTTGCTACTTTAGAATACCACTGAAATAGTGCTGTTTGCTACTCTAGAATACCACTGAAATAGTTATGTTTGTTACTCTAGAATACCACTGAAATAGTGCTGATTGCTACTCTAGAATACCACTGAAATAGTGCTGTCTGCTACTCTAGAATACCACTGAAATAGTGCTGTTTGCTACTCTAGAATACCACTGAAATAGTGCTGTTTGCTACTCTAGAATACCACTGAAATAGTGCTGTTTGCTACTCTAGAATACCACTGAAATAGTGCTTTTTGCTACTCTAGAATACCACTGAAATAGTGCTGTTTGCTACTCTAGAATACCACTGAAATAGTGCTGTTTGCTACTCTAGAATACCACTGAAATAGTGCTGTTTGCTACTCTAGAATACCCCTGAAATAGTGCTGTCTGCTACTCTAGAATACCACTGAAATAGTGCTGTTTGCTACTTTAGAATACCACTGAAATAGTGCTGTTTGCCACTCTAGAATACCACTGAAATAGTTATGTTTGCTACTCTATAATACCACTGAAATAGTGCTGTTTGCTACTCTAGAATACCACTGAAATAGTGCTGATTGCTACTCTAGAATACCACTGAAATAGTGCTGTCTGCTACTCTAGAATACCACTGAAATAGTGCTGTTTGCTACTCTAGAATACCACTGAAATAGTGCTGTTTTCTACTCTAGAATACCACTGAAATAGTGCTGTTTGCTACTCTAGAATACCACTGAAATAGTGCTGTCTGCTACTCTAGAATACCACTGAAATAGTGTTGTCTGCTACTCTAGAATACCACTGAAATAGTGTTGTCTGCTACTCTAGAATACCACTGAAATAGTGCTGTCTGCTACTCTAGAATACCCCTGAAATAGTGCTGTCTGCTACTCTAGAATACCACTGAAATAGTGCTGTTTGCTACTCTAGAATACCACTGAAATAGTGCTGTTTTCTACTCTAGAATACCACTGAAATAGTGCTGTTTGCTACTCTAGAATACCACTGAAATAGTGCTGTCTGCTACTCTAGAATACCACTGAAATAGTGCTGTCTGCTACTCTAGAATACCACTGAAATAGTGCTGTTTGCTACTCTAGAATACCACTGAAATAGTGCTGTCTGCTACTCTAGAATACCACTGAAATAGTGCTGTCTGCTACTCTAGAATACCACTGAAATAGTGCTGTCTGCTACTCTAGAATACCACTGAAATAGTGCTGTTTGCTACTTTAGAATACCACTGAAACAGTGCTGTTTGCCACTCTAGAATACCACTGAAATAGTTATGTTTGCCACTCTAGAATACCACTGAAATAGTGCTGTTTGCTACTCTAGAATACCACTGAAATAGTGCTGATTGCTACTCTAGAATACCACTGAAATAGTGCTGTCTGCTACTCTAGAATACCACTGAAATGGTGCTGTTTGCTACTCTAGAATACCACTGAAATGGTGCTGTTTGCTACTCTAGAATACCACTGAAATAGTGCTGTTTGCTACTCTAGAATACCACTGAAATAGTGCTGTTTGCTACTCTAGAATACCACTGAAATAGTGCTGTTTGCTACTCTAGAATACCACTGAAATAGTGCTGTTTGCTACTCTAGAATACCACTGAAATAGTGCTGTTTGCTACTCTAGAATACCCCTGAAATAGTGCTGTCTGCTACCCTAGAATACCACTGAAATAGTGCTGTTTGCTACTTTAGAATACCACTGAAATAGTGCTGTTTGCCACTCTAGAATACCACTGAAATAGTTATGTTTGCCACTCTATAATACCACTGAAATAGTGCTGTTTGCTACTCTAGAATACCACTGAAATAGTGCTGATTGCTACTCTAGAATACAACTGAAATAGTGCTGTCTGCTACTCTAGAATACTACTGAAATAGTGCTGATTGCTACTCTAGAATACAACTGAAATAGTGCTGTCTGCTACTCTAGAATACCACTGAAATAGTGCTGTTTGCTACTTTAGAATACCACTGAAATAGTGCTGTTTGCCACTCTAGAATACCACTGAAATAGTTATGTTTGCCACTCTATAATACCACTGAAATAGTGTTGTTTGCTACTCTAGAATACCACTGAAGTAGTGCTGATTGCTACTCTAGAATACAACTGAAATAGTGCTGTCTGCTACTCTAGAATACCACTGAAATAGTGCTGTTTGCTACTCTAGAATACCACTGAAATAGTGCTGTCTGCTACTCTAGAATACTACTGAAATGGTGCTGTTTGCTACTCTAGAATACCACTGAAATAGTGCTGTTTGCTACTCTAGAATACCACTGAAATAGTGCTGTTTGCTACTCTAGAATACCATTGAAATAGTTCTGTTTGCTACTCTAGAATACCACTGAAATAGTGCTGTTTGCTACTCTAGAATACCACTGAAATAGTGCTGTTTGCTACTCTAGAATACCACTGAAATAGTGCTGTCTGCTACTCTAGAATACCCCTGAAATAGTGCTGTCTGCTACTCTAGAATACCACTGAAATAGTGCTGTTTGCTACTTTAGAATACCACTGAAACAGTGCTGTTTGCCACTCTAGAATACCACTGAAATAGTTATGTTTGCGACTCTAGAATACCACTGAAATAGTGCTGTTTGCTACTCTAGAATACCACTGAAATAGTGCTGATTGCTACTCTAGAATACCACTGAAATAGTGCTGTCTGCTACTCTAGAATACCACTGAAATAGTGCTGTTTGCTACTCTAGAATACCACTGAAATAGTGCTGTCTGCTACTCTAGAATACCACTGAAATAGTGCTGTTTGCTACTCTAGAATACCACTGAAATAGTGCTGATTGCTACTCTAGAATACCACTGAAATAGTGCTGTCTGCTACTCTAGAATACCACTGAAATAGTGCTGTTTGCTACTCTAGAATACCACTGAAATAGTGCTGTTTGCTACTCTAGAATACCACTGAAATAGTGCTGTTTGCTACTCTAGAATACCACTGAAATAGTGCTGTTTGCTACTCTAGAATACCACTGAAATAGTGCTGTTTTCTACTCTAGAATACCACTGAAATAGTGCTGTTTGCTACTCTAGAATACCACTGAAATAGTGCTGTCTGCTACTCTAGAATACCACTGAAATAGTGTTGTTTGCTACTTTAGAATACCACTGAAATAGTGCTGTTTGCTACTCTAGAATACCACTGAAATAGTTATGTTTGTTACTCTAGAATACCACTGAAATAGTGCTGATTGCTACTCTAGAATACCACTGAAATAGTGCTGTCTGCTACTCTAGAATACCACTGAAATAGTGCTGTTTGCTACTCTAGAATACCACTGAAATAGTGCTGTTTGCTACTCTAGAATACCACTGAAATAGTGCTGTTTGCTACTCTAGAATACCACTGAAATAGTGCTTTTTGCTACTCTAGAATACCACTGAAATAGTGCTGTTTGCTACTCTAGAATACCACTGAAATAGTGCTGTTTGCTACTCTAGAATACCACTGAAATAGTGCTGTTTGCTACTCTAGAATACCCCTGAAATAGTGCTGTCTGCTACTCTAGAATACCACTGAAATAGTGCTGTTTGCTACTTTAGAATACCACTGAAATAGTGCTGTTTGCCACTCTAGAATACCACTGAAATAGTTATGTTTGCTACTCTATAATACCACTGAAATAGTGCTGTTTGCTACTCTAGAATACCACTGAAATAGTGCTGATTGCTACTCTAGAATACCACTGAAATAGTGCTGTCTGCTACTCTAGAATACCACTGAAATAGTGCTGTTTGCTACTCTAGAATACCACTGAAATAGTGCTGTTTTCTACTCTAGAATACCACTGAAATAGTGCTGTTTGCTACTCTAGAATACCACTGAAATAGTGCTGTCTGCTACTCTAGAATACCACTGAAATAGTGTTGTCTGCTACTCTAGAATACCACTGAAATAGTGTTGTCTGCTACTCTAGAATACCACTGAAATAGTGCTGTCTGCTACTCTAGAATACCCCTGAAATAGTGCTGTCTGCTACTCTAGAATACCACTGAAATAGTGCTGTTTGCTACTCTAGAATACCACTGAAATAGTGCTGTTTTCTACTCTAGAATACCACTGAAATAGTGCTGTTTGCTACTCTAGAATACCACTGAAATAGTGCTGTCTGCTACTCTAGAATACCACTGAAATAGTGCTGTCTGCTACTCTAGAATACCACTGAAATAGTGCTGTTTGCTACTCTAGAATACCACTGAAATAGTGCTGTCTGCTACTCTAGAATACCACTGAAATAGTGCTGTCTGCTACTCTAGAATACCACTGAAATAGTGCTGTCTGCTACTCTAGAATACCACTGAAATAGTGCTGTTTGCTACTTTAGAATACCACTGAAACAGTGCTGTTTGCCACTCTAGAATACCACTGAAATAGTTATGTTTGCCACTCTAGAATACCACTGAAATAGTGCTGTTTGCTACTCTAGAATACCACTGAAATAGTGCTGTTTGCTACTCTAGAATACCACTGAAATAGTGCTGTCTGCTACTCTAGAATACCACTGAAATGGTGCTGTTTGCTACTCTAGAATACCACTGAAATAGTGCTGTTTGCTACTCTAGAATACCACTGAAATAGTGCTGTTTGCTACTCTAGAATACCACTGAAATAGTGCTGTTTGCTACTCTAGAATACCACTGAAATAGTGCTGTTTGCTACTCTAGAATACCACTGAAATAGTGCTGTTTGCTACTCTAGAATACCACTGAAATAGTGCTGTTTGCTACTCTAGAATACCCCTGAAATAGTGCTGTCTGCTACCCTAGAATACCACTGAAATAGTGCTGTTTGCTACTTTAGAATACCACTGAAATAGTGCTGTTTGCCACTCTAGAATACCACTGAAATAGTTATGTTTGCCACTCTATAATACCACTGAAATAGTGCTGTTTGCTACTCTAGAATACCACTGAAATAGTGCTGATTGCTACTCTAGAATACAACTGAAATAGTGCTGTCTGCTACTCTAGAATACCACTGAAATAGTGCTGATTGCTACTCTAGAATACAACTGAAATAGTGCTGTCTGCTACTCTAGAATACCACTGAAATAGTGCTGTTTGCTACTTTAGAATACCACTGAAATAGTGCTGTTTGCCACTCTAGAATACCACTGAAATAGTTATGTTTGCCACTCTATAATACCACTGAAATAGTGCTGTTTGCTACTCTAGAATACCACTGAAGTAGTGCTGATTGCTACTCTAGAATACAACTGAAATAGTGCTGTCTGCTACTCTAGAATACCACTGAAATAGTGCTGTTTGCTACTCTAGAATACCACTGAAATAGTGCTGTCTGCTACTCTAGAATACTACTGAAATGGTGCTGTTTGCTACTCTAGAATACCACTGAAATAGTGCTGTTTGCTACTCTAGAATACCACTGAAATAGTGCTGTTTGCTACTCTAGAATACCACTGAAATAGTGCTGTTTGCTACTCTAGAATACCACTGAAATAGTGCTGTTTGCTACTCTAGAATACCACTGAAATAGTGCTGTTTGCTACTCTAGAATACCACTGAAATAGTGCTGTTTGCTACTCTAGAATACCCCTGAAATAGTGCTGTCTGCTACTCTAGAATACCACTGAAATAGTGCTGTTTGCTACTTTAGAATACCACTGAAATAGTGCTGTTTGCCACTCTAGAATACCACTGAAATAGTTATGTTTGCCACTCTATAATACCACTGAAATAGTGCTGTTTGCTACTCTAGAATACCACTGAAATAGTGCTGATTGCTACTCTAGAATACCACTGAAATAGTGCTGTCTGCTACTCTAGAATACCACTGAAATAGTGCTGTTTGCTACTCTAGAATACCACTGAAATAGTGCTGTTTGCTCCTCTAGAATACCACTGAAATAGTGCTGTCTGCTACTCTAGAATACCACTGAAATAGTGCTGTCTGCTACTCTAGAATACCACTGAAATAGTGCTGTCTGCTACTCTAGAATACCACTGAAATAGTGCTGTCTGCTACTCTAGAATACCACTGAAATAGTTATGTTTGCTACTCTAGAATACCACTGAAATAGTTCTGTTTGCCACTCTAGAATACCACTGAAATTGTTCTGTTTGCTACTCTAGAATACCACTGAAATAGTTCTGTTTGCTACTCTAGAATACCACTGAAATAGTTATGTTTGCTACTCTAGAATACCACTGAAATAGTTCTGTTTGCCACTCTAGAGATAGACACATGACATTTGATATAACTAAGTAGTCTTGGCTTGTGCAAACTGCAACAGCACATACTAGCAGGAGCCTGTCTCCTGTTTCTGTACACCTCCTGGATAGTGTCATGACGTTGGCCTGTTGGGGATGTTTATGACCCCCATAAATACCTTTCCCCCCCGTTTCTCTCTCTCTCTACTCTAGAGTTGACTTTTGAAAAGCCCTTTGTTAACATAGCGATTCTGGTGACATCAAAAGATGGGAAACGGAACCATATTTCATTAATCCAACCAGTTGAAAATATGCATTGGTACTTAATGAATATGATGTCAGATCAGTTGGCGTCTGAGACATGGTTACTGATGATAGGATGACATAAACTGTATCTTGGAAAGTCTACACATTCTAGTTATCAGATTCACATGGAATTGTTGTGCATTTTAAATGTTTAAATATGAAACTAACTGACTAACTCTGGGCCTAGTGTTGTTCCTGGTCAGAGACCAACTCTGGGCCTAGTGTTGTTCCTGGTCAGAGACCAACTCTGGGCCTAGTGTTGTTCCTGGTCAGAGACCAACTCTGGGCCTGTTGTTGTTCCTTGTCAGAGACCAACTCTGGGCCTAGTGTTGTTCCTGGTCAGAGACCAACTCTGGGCCTATTGTTGTTCCTGGTCAGAGACTAACTCTGGGGCTAGTGTTGTTCCTGGTCAGAGAGCAACTCTGAACCTAGTGTGGTTCCTGGTCAGAGATTAACTCTGGAACCAATGTGTTGTTCCGAGTTAGAGACTAACTCTGAACCTAGTGTTGTTCCTGGTCAGAGATTAACTCTGGACCTAGTGTTGTTCCTGGTCAGAGATTAACTCTGGACCTAGTGCTGTTCCGAGTTAGAGACTAACTCTGAACCTAGTGTTGTTCCTGGTCAGAGATTAACTCTGGACCTAGTGTTGTTCCTGGTCAGAGATTAACTCTGGACCTAGTGTTGTTCCTGGTCAGAGATTAACTCTGGACCTAGTGTTGTTCCTGGTCAGAGATTAACTCTGGACCTAGTGTTGTTCCGAGTTAGAGACTAACTCTGAACCTAGTGTTGTTCCTGGTCAGAGATTAACTCTGGACCTAGTGTTGTTCCTGGTCAGAGATTAACTCTGGACCTAGTGTTGTTCCTGGTCAGAGACGAACTCTGGATCTAGTGTTGTTCCTGGTCAGAGATTAACTCTGGACCTATTGTTGTTCCTGGTCAGAGACTAACTCTGGGGCTAGTGTTGTTCCTGGTCAGAGAGCAACTCTGAACCTAGTGTGGTTCCTGGTCAGAGACTAACTCTGGACCTAGTGTTGTTCCGAGTTAGAGACTAACTCTGAACCTAGTGTTGTTCCTGGTAAGAGATTGACTCTGGACCTAGTGCTGTTCCTGGTCAGAGACTAACTCTGGGCCTAGTGTTGTTCCTGGTCAGAGACTAACTCTGGACCTAGTGTTGTTCCGAGTTAGAGACTAACTCTGAACCTAGTGTTGTTCCTGGTCAGAGATTAACTCTGGACCTAGTGTTGTTCCGAGTTAGAGACTAACTCTGAACCTAGTGTTGTTCCTGGTCAGAGATTAACTCTGGACCTAGTGTTGTTCCTGGTCAGAGATTAACTCTGGACCTAGTGTTGTTCCGAGTTAGAGACTAACTCTGAACCTAGTGTTGTTCCTGGTCAGAGATTAACTCTGGACCTAGTGTTGTTCCTGGTCAGAGATTAACTCTGGACCTAGTGTTGTTCCTGGTCAGAGATTAACTCTGGACCTAGTGTTGTTCCTGGTCAGAGATTAACTCTGGACCTAGTGTTGTTCCGAGTTAGAGACTAACTCTGAACCTAGTGTTGTTCCTGGTCAGAGATTAACTCTGGACCTAGTGTTGTTCCTGGTCAGAGATTAACTCTGGACCTAGTGTTGTTCCTGGTCAGAGACGAACTCTGGATCTAGTGTTGTTCCTGGTCAGAGATTAACTCTGGACCTAGTGTTGTTCCTGGTCAGAAACTAACTCTGGACCTAGTGTTGTTCCTGGTCCCAGAGAGAGAGAGGGAAAGGGGGTAGGAGGTGGCGGGAGAGAGAGAGAGAGGGGGGGGGGGGAGAGGGAGAGAGAGAGAGAGAGAGAGGAGTGAGGGAGAGAGGGGGGGAGAGAGAGAGAGAGAGATGACTTACCCATTCTAGAGCTTTGATGAAGCCCAGGGGAACTTTGAGGACTCTGAACTGTCCCCCCGCAACCAACTGGAAAATAAAATAAATCATATCAACAGACCCATCATCATATCAACAGACCCATCATCATATCAACAGACCCATCATCCTATCAACAGACCCATCATCATATCAACAGACCCATCATCCTATCAACAGACCCATCATCCTATCAACAGACCCATCATCCTATCAACAGACCCATCATCCTATCAACAGACCCATCATCCTATCAACAGACCCATCATCCTCATATCAACAGACCCATCATCCTCATATCAACAGACCCATCATCCTCATATCAACAGACCCATCATCCTCATATCAACAGACCCATCATCATATCAACAGACTCATCATCCTCATATCAACAGACCCATCATCCTCATATCAACAGACCCATCAACCTATCAACAGACCCATCATCCTCATATCAACAGACCCATCATCATATAAAGAGACCCATCATCATATCAACAGACCCATCATCATATCAACAGACCCATCATCATATCAACAGACCCATCATCCTCATATCAACAGACCCATCATCCTATCAACAGACCCATCATCCTCATATCAACAGACCCATCATCCTCATATCAACAGACCCATCATCCTCATATCAACAGACCCATCATCATATCAAGAGACCCATCATCCTCATATCAACAGACCCATCATCCTCATATCAACAGACCCATCATCATATCAACAGACCCATCATCCTCATATCAAAAGACCCATCATCATATCAACAGACCCATCATCCTCATATCAACAGACCCATCATCCTATCAACAGACCCATCATCCTCATATCAACAGACCCATCATTCTCATATCAACAGACCCATCATCCTCATATCAACAGACCCATCATCATATCAACAGACCCATCATCCTCATATCAACAGACCCATCATCCTATCAACAGACCCATCATCCTCATATCAACAGACCCATCGTCCTCATATCAACAGACCCATCATCCTATCAACAGACCCATCATCCTCATATCAACAGACCCATCATCCTATCAACAGAACCATCATCATATCAACAGACCCATCATCCTATTATCAACACACCCATCATCCTATCAACAGACCCATCATCCTATCAACAGACCCATCATCCTATCAACAGACCCATCATCCTCACATCAACAGACCCATCATCCTCATATCAACAGACCCATCATCATATCAACAGACCCATCCTCATATCAACAGACCCATCATCCTCATATCAACAGACCCATCATCCTCATATCAACAGACCCATCATCCTATCAACAGACCCATCATCCTATCAACAGACCCATCATCCTCACATCAACAGACCCATCATCCTCATATCAACAGACCCATCATCATATCAACAGACCCATCCTCATATCAACAGACCCATCATCCTCATATCAACAGAGCCATCATCCTCATATCAACAGACCCATCATCCTCATATCAACAGACCCATCATCCTCATATCAACAGACCCATCATCCTATCAACAGACCCATCATCCTCACATCAACAGACCCATCATCCTCATATCAACAGACCCATCATCCCATCAACAGACCCATCATCCTATCAACAGACCCATCATCCTATCAACAGACCCATCATCCTATCAACAGACCCATCATCCTATCAACAGACCCATCATCCTATCAACAGACCCATCATCCTATCAACAGACCCATCATCATATCAACAGACCCATCATCACATCAACAGACCCATCATCCTATCAACAGACCCATCATCACATCAACAGACCCATCATCCTATCAACAGACTATCATCACATCAACAGACCCATCATCCTATCAACAGACCCATCATCCTATCAACAGACCCATCATCCTATCAACAGACCCATCATCCTATCAACAGACCCATCATCCTATCAACAGACCCATCATCATATCAACAGACCCATCATCACATCAACAGACCCATCATCCTATCAACAGACCCATCATCACATCAACAGACCCATCATCCTATCAACAGACCCATCATCCTATCAACAGACCCATCATCATATCAACAGACCCATCATCCTCATATCAACAGACCCATCATCCTATCAAAGGGTCTGAATACATTATTAAATACGATTTTTTTGTTCTAAAGTTTTTTCTTTGTCATTATGGGGTATTGTGATGTCATTATGGGGTATTGTGATGTCATTATGGGGTATTGTGATGTCATTATGGGGTATTGTGATGTCATTATGGGGTATTGTGATGTCATTGTGGGGTATTGTGATGTCATTATGGGGTATTGTGATGTCATTATGGGGTATTGTGATGTCATTATGGGGTATTGTGATGCCATTAAGGGGTATTGTGATGTCATTATGGGGTATTGTGATGTCATTATGGGGTATTGTGATGTCATTATGGGGTATTGTATGTAGATTGATGAGGAACATGTTTTATTTAATCCAGTTTAGAATAAGGCTGTAATGTAACAAGATGTGGAAAAAGTCAAGGGGCCTGAATACTTTCCGAACGCTCTGTATGTGTATATACAATATATCTTTCTAGCCTTTCTAGGCAACCGGTCAGAGTGTCAGAGTGTCAGAGGGTCAGAGTGAAGATGGAGGCCATATTGCGTTCTAATGCATACATTTTCCACTAGGGGGAGAGTAGCTTACCAAGCAAGAGGAGCCTTGTGTAGTGTATATCCACTAGGGGGAGCCAGAGTAGCTTACCAAACAAGAGGAGTCTTGTGTAGTGTATATCCACTAGGGGGAGCCAGAGTAGCTTACCAAACAAGAGGAGCATTGTGTAGTGTATATCCACTAGGGGGAGCCAGAGTAGCTTACCAAACAAGATGAGCTTTGTGTAGTGTATATCCACTAGGGGGAGCCAGAGTATCTTACCAAACAAGAGGGGCCTTGTTTAGTGTATATCCACTAAGGGGAGCCAGAGTAGCTTACCAAACAAGAGTGGCCTTGTGTAGTGTATATCCACTAGGGGGAGCCAGAGTAGCTTACCAAACAAGAGGAGTCTTGTGTAGTGTATATCCACTAGGGGGAGCCAGAGTAGCTTACCAAACAAGAGGAGTCTTGTGTAGTGTATATCCACTAGGGGGAGCCAGAGTAGCTTACCAAACAAGAGGCGTCTTGTGTAGTGAATATCCACTAGGGGGAGCCAGAGTAGCTCGCCAATCAAGAGGGGCCTTGTGTAGTGTATATCCACTAGGGGGAGCCAGAGTAGCTTACCAAGCAAGAGGGGCCGAGGCACTCTTTTTGACTAGCTAGCGATGACGTTTGAACTTCCGGATCTGGTGTTATATGCCTGTTGACAAATGCTAGCTACATGTCAGGCTAGTCTGGTGTTATATGCCTGTTGACAAATGCTAGCTACGTGTCAGGCTAGTCTGGTGTTATATGCCTGTTTACAAATGCTAGCTACATGTCAGGCTAGTCTGGTGTTATATGCCTGTTGACAAATGCTGTTATATGCCTGTTTACAAATGCTAGCTACGTGTCAGGCTAGTCTGGTGTTATATGCCTGTTGACAAATGCTAGCTACGTGTCAGGCTAGTCTGGTGTTATATGCCTGTTGACAAATGCTAGCTACGTGTCAGGCTAGTCTGGTGTTATATGCCTGGTTACAAATGCTAGCTACATGTCAGGCTAGTCTGGTGTTATATGCCTGTTTACAAATGCTAGCTACGTGTCAGGCTAGTCTGGTGTTATATGCCTGGTTACAAATGCTAGCTACATGTCAGGCTAGTCTGGTGTTATATGCCTGTTTACAAATGCTAGCTACGTGTCAGGCCAGTCTGGTGTTATATGCTTTACGACACATCTTTTTATATCCATATGATGTGAAAATGATACCAATATAGACGTTGTAATGGTATGCCTCACTTAAAATTGATCTGGGATCCCAACAAAATAACGGGGGCCTATTGATCTGGGATCCCAACAAAATAACGGGGGCCTATTGATCTGGGATCCTAACGAAATAATGGGGTCCTATTGATCTGGGATCCCAACAAAATAATGGGGTCCTATTGATCTGGGATCCCAACAAAATAACGGGGGCCTATTGATCTGGGATCCCAACAAAATAATGGGGTCCTATTGATCTGGGATCCCAACGAAATAATGGGGTCCTATTGATCTGGGATCCCAACAAAATAATGGGGTCCTATTGATCCAGGATCCCAACAAAATAATGGGGTCCTACATCCAAAGCATAAACTACACAGTTGTTACAGTATTTGACAGATTTGATAGCCTTCATGTTCCTGTTCAATACTAATGGAAACACTTGTTTTCTTCAAAAGGTTATTCTGGCCTTGATGACGGCAAGAAGATATCCACCTACCGCCACGCAAGAGCCATAACGCCGGTTTTGACCAGCACAAGCTGGCTCGAGAAAAGCAGGGGGAAACTCCTGAGCGCCAGATATACCGTTAGGAGCTTTGTGTAATTGAAATGCAGTGCGCTCTGCACCAGTGTCCATACCCCCCGAAAAGAAATAATTTCTAATACAACTAAGCCCATGGCAGCCCCCTGACAATAGCAGCGGGTCCCTCCACTGGACCATGGCCAGTAGCCTTGACAGGGACACCTGAAGCTACCAGCTTAGGCTGCGAGATGTGTCCAGGTTAGTGGCTAGAAGGGCCCTGTTGTCCCAGGTCCCCACAGGCAGGTTTTTGCAAGCGATGACGGAGATTTGTTTCCTATGGGCCTGGCCCCTGGGAGGGCCAATCAGATAGCTAGAGATTTACCTCTGAATGTTTTTGCTAGAATTCGGCCTGCAAGTTCTCCCTCCATGACTGGGCTGTTTGAGGATAAGTGGCAAGATAAAGGACTCGTTCCTTTTCAGTTCTCTGCGAGGGACATCCTTACAGGAGCTTGTGAAGCAGGGGAGGACATTCCTCATGTTAAACTATCCCTGGAAGGTGTCCCTCCCTGCGTGTCATTTGGGAATTGTAGGGAGCCTCACCGGGGACCCCGGTTGTGCTGTTTCTAGAAAGGTATATGTCGTCTCAGACCGGGACTCGAAGGTGAGCTTGCGTCCAAATGTGTCCCTCGCCCCGAAAGTCCTACGGGTCCGTCTCCTCTGAGTTGTTTCCACTACCTCCTTCTGCTTCTGAAGAGCAACAGAGGCCTGTGTTCAGTGCTTTATGAGACAGGGGAGGGTCACTAGGTACTGCTGCTAGTATAACACACAGGGTGATGAGACAGGGGAGGGTCACTAGGCACTGCTGCTAGTATAACACACAGGGTGATGAGACAGGGGAGGGTCACTAGGCACTGCTGCTAGTATAACACACAGGGTGATGAGACAGGGGAGGGTCACTAGGCACTGCTGCTAGTATAACACACAGGGTGATGAGACAGGGGAGGGTCACTAGGCACTGCTGCTAGTATAACACACAGGGTGATGAGACAGGGGAGGGTCACTAGGTACTGCTGCTAGTATAATGCACAGGGTGATGGGACAGGGGAGAGTCACAAGGCACTGCTGCTAGTATAACACACAGGGTGATGGGACAGGGGAGAGTCACTAGGTACTGCTGCTAGTATAACACACAGGGTGATGAGACAGGGGAGGGTCACTAGGCACTGCTGCTAGTATAACACACAGGGTGATGAGACAGGGGAGGGTCACTAGGCACTGCTGCTAGTATAACACACAGGGTGATGAGACAGGGGAGGGTCACTAGGTACTGCTGCTAGTATAATGCACAGGGTGATGAGACAGGGGAGGGTCACTAGGTACTGCTGCTAGTATAACACACAGGGTGATGAGACAGGGGTAGTAAAACACACAGGGTGATGAGACAGGGGAGGGTCACTAGGCACTGCTGCTAGTATAACACACAGGGTGATGAGACAGGGGAGGGTCCCTAGACACTGCTGCTAGTATAACACACAGGGTGATGGGACAGGGGAGGGTCACTAGGCACTGCTGCTAGTATAACACACAGGGTGATGAGACAGGGGAGGGTCACTAGGCACTGCTGCTAGTATAACACACAGGGTGATGAGACAGGGGAGGGTCACTAGGTACTGCTGCTAGTATAACACACAGGGTGATGAGACAGGGGAGGGTCACTAGGTACTGCTGCTAGTATAACACACAGGGTGATGAGACAGGGGAGGGTCACTAGGCACTGCTGCTAGTATAACACACAGGGTGATGAGACAGGCGAGGGTCACTAGGTACTGCTGCTAGTATAACACACAGGGTGATGAGACAGGGGAGGGTCACTAGGTACTGCTGCTAGTATAACACACAGGGTGATGAGACAGGGGTAGTATAACACACAGGGTGATGAGACAGGGGTAGTTTAACACACAGGGTGATGAGACAGGGGTAGTATAACACACAGGGTGATGAGACAGGGGAGGGTCACTAGGCACTGCTGCTAGTATATCACACAGGGTGATGAGACAGGGGAGGGTCACTAGGCACTGCTGCTCGTATATCACACAGGGTGATGAGACAGGGGAGAGTCACTAGGTAGTGCCCCGTGTTCGCAATTACAAGACTGCTGCATCTGGCAGAGTCAGTTCTGGATGGTCTGCCATGTACTGTTTAATTTAGTGTCTGTGGGGTCGGCTTGGGGTGTGATTATATTTCCCTATTGGCCATGTATAGGAGCCATGTATAGGAGCCATGTATAGGAGCCATGTATAGGAGCCATGTATGGGAGCCATGTATAGGAGCCATGCATAGGGCAGTGCCGTGTATTCATTGTTGTCCCCCCCCCCTCCCACACACACAAATAATGAATGATTGTATCTTTCGTCTCTCTGTGTTTAATCATTATCCTTCAATTCGCAAGAAGCAGAATGTACAGCATCTCCCCGGAGAAAGCATCTGTGTGAGCGAAACAGCGCCCCTCTGTCTCTGTATGTGAAGGCCATCTATCTGATGCCGTCTGGTCAAAAAGAGTATGACATTGTTGCTGCCCGTAGCATTGAGTGCAAGGGAAGCCAGAGAGCATTTTGGCCTCCCTTGATTAATATATATATTTTTTAAATAATAGCCAATCAGCATTGAGCTAAACTGAGTAAGCTCAACTGTGAATGGTTCTGGCGCACCAAAGAAACGTATCAAGGGAAGCCAGCTTGGATTTGGCTTCACTCCGCTCACATCGCATTGAGAGCAATATGTCATTGACAGAAACAACTTGAATTGTTGCATCTCATTGTGCTGTTGTCGGCCTGTGGCTAGCTAGCTAGCTAAAATTGTCCCTTCCCTAAATTAGTCATGGATGGAGATAGGAATTTGGACTTGTGGTTTTACTTAAAAGAAAATTCCACTCCCCGAAACTTTCAAGACATGTAACTTACAAAATACAGAAATCATCCAGCATGTTGCATCATGTGATGGAAACACCACTTCATATGATTAAAATGCACCAAGCAGGATCATTTCTGTATTCTTAAAGTTACACATCTTGCAATCTTGACTGCAGACAAGGAAAAAAAAATGTGGGACTATGACAACAATGGACTAATAACCAAAATATACTTTTTGGGTGGAGTTTCCCTTTAATTCTCAGTACTGCCCAATGCTTTTAACTGTGATTCTGATCTAAACATTCATTCATACATTGTTGTGCCCCTGGCCTGAGAGGTGGGAAGTTCAACATGTAGCTAGATGTAGAAGGATAATGTTATCTAGATAACGTTGCCCTTGAAAGGAAGTAAAACTAGCGAGCCAGCATTTTAGCCCGGTAGCCTAGGACAACAAAAGATAAAAGCATGTACTGTATGACAGAGTCACAGACTGTTTCGTCAACATGAAAGAGAGGAGGATGTCATTGGTGTTTCTCTACAAGTAGGGTGGGTCAACATGTTTTTCTACTTGCACAAACGCACGCACGCACACAGAAATCAGAACCATGGACAGTCACGTCCTATTTAGCTTACCTTGATTGGGCTAAATAGTTTTTGATATCTTTTAGTTGTCCCTGCGTTAGAATAAGCATAAGTAATTTGATGATGTTGACATGTTAAAAGTTGAAATAGTGATGAACTAGTGGAGGCAGCTCCTGTTTCTGAGTTGTGGTAACTCTCTGTCGTTCTAATCGAATTTTAGTAGTCCGAACATGTTATAAACATTCAGTTGCTTGGCCATGCTGTAGGTCATGTAACTGTTTGTTACATACAATATGCTTTGAGGACTTTGGGGTTTTGTGATGAAACAAAGATGTGGTTGAATTTATCCTGCCACTGTGTCTTCTTATTGTCTCTGCCTTTAGGACTACAGTATATATCAGGGTGTCAGTGTAACGGATGTGAAACGGCTAGCTTAGTTAGCGGTGCGCGCTAAATAGCATTTCAATCGGTGATGTCACTTGCTCTGAGACCTTGAAGTAGTGGTTCCCTTTTGCTCTGCAAGGGCCGCGGCTTTTGTGGAGCGATGGGTAACGATGCTTCGTGGGTGACTGTTGTTGATGTGTGCAGAGGGTCCCTGGTTCGCGCCCGGGTATGGGCGAGGGGACGGTTATACTGTTACAGTGGTGCCGTGACCGTTCTTCTGGATCGGATCATCCTTCGCTGGATTTCCATTTCAGAACTTCGCCGTGGTTGCTGTTGAATAATCAGATAAGACGTTGCTGGTGCAGTTTATGGCGATATCGCATTTCGCCACAAGAGGGCGCCACTAGAACGTTTTATTATCGAAATGTATGATTTCTCTGGCTGAGGCTCTTCACAGATAAACGATTACTTTTGTGTTACCTGTTTAATTGCAATTCTAATGTATATCTGATATAAGTAGGGTGAGTTTTACCAGTGAACAAGCAGCGTGCGTGAGTGCAGAGTTGGATGGTGAGACGTGCATTGCATGACGTGCAATTTTGTGCCGTTCCTAACAGAATAAATCTACATGACTGGTGCTACATGTTGGAGTTCCGTGTCGATGACTGATTGTACACAACGCAAGAAGAGTACTGTTACATCAAGGCATATGAACTAACAGGTTATAGAGCAAACAACGC
Source organism: Oncorhynchus clarkii lewisi (assembly GCF_045791955.1). Classification (NCBI taxonomy): domain Eukaryota; kingdom Metazoa; phylum Chordata; class Actinopteri; order Salmoniformes; family Salmonidae; genus Oncorhynchus; species Oncorhynchus clarkii. Next base: position 73,255,247 of record NC_092162.1, read on the forward strand.
AATTATCACAACACATAGGTTGTAAAATGGGCTTTTATTTTCTGTCTTGTCTTCCCCGGTGATGCTATCCATGGAACACTATTAATATAGGGAATGAAATTGAGCTGACATTTTACAACGCAATCTCAGAAATGACAACTGCACAGAGCCGCTTTATTAGAAGATCGTGTAATTCCAGGATTGCAGGAAAAATGTGTTGTTTTTTTCACCCGTATGAGCCAATACATATTTGGACCATGGATAAACAAACATATTTCGTTCCATAATTTATATGGTCCACATTTGTGCGTACATTTATATTATGGGCAAACAGCTCATATCATCGTCTTTCATAGACCACGAATGGGTGTATTTGTCATAATATATTTTGTTGAGGGGGAAATATGTTGTCTTCTAATAATTTAACCGGTATAATCACAAGATACATTTCCCCCCTGATTTAACACAGACATGCATAACCATCCATCCTCTCAGTAATCATGGATGTCAGGTATATCATTCAACATATCGCGACGCAGCATAACGGGGCTTTCCTCGGTTTTACCAGACAAATCTAATATCCCAGATAAGGATCTAGGAACGCCCCTCACCGCCTATTCATCATACGTGTAACAGTTGGAATTTAAACAGAGTAGATGTCAGTTATTTTTCTAGATGTTCAGAGCCCCTACCTGATTCACAATGTCCATCTTGTCTGCCTTGCTCGTTGGTATGAGGAATTGCGGAACGGGAGGGGGGGGGGACCGACCGTCCTCGGTGGAGGGAGGAGAAGGATACGGGAACTGCTCAAGATGGCATGTGATAAGCAAAAGACACACAACACGAGTTGCCACGACCATCAGACTGGATCATACACATACATAGACTTGTAGATAAATACTAATAATCAAATAAATGTCTTTGTTTATGGTTCTTAGACGTGGAGGAGAACCAGATGATACACATTTGTTTTTGGAAACTATTTTCTGCCTTTACTAAGCTGGTATCTTTCTGATATTTGTTTTCGTTTAATAATGAATTTCCCCACTGCCTGACCAGGGTGCTGCTGTCCATGGTTCTGAACTGTTTATGTGTGAGCCAATAGTGGGAAGTCATATTTTTAAAGGGTAGGAAGCATGAGTTTTAACATTACCAACATAACAACAACACAGTGTTGTCAAAGACTTAGTAACTTAGTTGTAAGTCACGATCTGGTTACCTATAACTGCAAACAGTCCAGGTGCGACAAGGCCTGTAAGGTCCTGCCTTGTTGATAGTGTTGTTAAGAAGGTAGAAACTAGGGCCTGTAAGGACTTGCCTTGTTGCTAGTGTTGTTAAGAAGGTAGGAACTAGGGCCTGTAGGACCTGCCTTGTTGCTAGTGTTGTTAAGATGGTAGAAACTAGGGCCTGTAGGACCTGCCTTGTTGATAGTGCTGTTAAGAAGGTAGAAACTAGGGCCCGTAGGACCTGCCTTGTTGATAGTGTTGTTAAGAAGGTAGAGACTAGGGCCTGTAGGATCTGCCTTGTTGATAGTGTTGTTAAGATGGTAGAAACTAGGGCCTGTAGGACCTGCCTTGTTGATAGTGTTGTTAAGAAGGTAGAAACTAGGGCCTGTAGGACCTGCCTTATGGACAGTGCTGTTAAGAAGGTAGAAACTAGGGCCTGTAGGACCTGCCTTGTTGCTAGTGTTGTTAAGAAGGTAGAAACTAGGGCCTGTGGGACCTGCCTTGTTGATAGTGTTGTTAAGAAGGTAGAAACTAGGGCCTGTAGGACCTGCCTTGTTGATAGTGTTGGTATGAAGGTAGAAACTAGGGCCTGTAGGACCTGCCTTGTTGATAGTGTTGTTAAGAAGGTAGAAACTAGGGCCTGTAGGACCTGCCTTGTTGATAGTGTTGTTAAGAAGGTAGAAACTAGGGCCTGTAGGACCTGCCTTGTTGCTAGTGTTGTTAAGAAGGTAGAAACTAGGGCCTGTAGGACCTGCCTTGTTGATAGTGTTGTTAAGAAGGTAGAAACTAGGGCCTGTAGGACCTGCCTTATGGACAGTGCTGTTAAGAAGGTAGAAACTAGGGCCTGTAGGACCTGCCTTGTTGCTAGTGTTGTTAAGAAGGTAGAAACTAGGGCCTGTAGGACCTGCCTTGTTGATAGTGTTGTTAAGAAGGTAGAAACTAGGGCCTGTAGGACCTGCCTTGTTGATAGTGTTGTTAAGAGGGTAGAAACTAGGGCCTGTAGGACCTGCCTTGTTGCTAGTGTTGTTAAGAAGGTAGAAACTAGGGCCTGTAGGACCTGCCTTGTTGATAGTGTTGTTAAGAGGGTAGAAACTAGGGCCTGTAGGACCTGCCTTGTTGATAGTGTTGTTAAGAAGGTAGAAACTAGGGCCTGTAGGACCTGCCTTGTTGATAGTGTTGTTAAGAGGGTAGAAACTAGGGCCTGTAGGACCTGCCTTGTTGATAGTGCTGTTAAGAAGGTAGAGACTAGGGCCTGTAGGACCTGTCTTGTTGATAGTGCTGTTAAGAAGGCAGAGCAGCGCTTTATTATGGACAGACTTCTCCCCATTTTAGCTACTCTTGTATCATGCCTGATTCCTCTCTCTGCCCAGCACTGCGCACTCCTGCCATCATCATCATTATGCACACCTGCTTCCCTCGTCACGTGCATCAGCAAATTATTGGCCTCACCTGGACTCAATCACCTGTTTCATTACCTCTCCTATATTGTCAGTTCCCCAGTCTCTGTTCCCGCTGCTGTATTGATTGTCGTTATGTCCTTATGTTACCCGGCGCTGACGCTGTTGCTATCCGTTCCAATTTAAATGTTGACCTTGTTTCTCAGGCTGCGTATGTTCACATGGGCTATTTCTTTTTAGCACTTTTCTGGGTTGCTTGATTGTTTTTAATGCTTTACTGGGAAGCTTATCAGAGGTAGACTTAGTCATGTTATTTACATTGGAACTGATAGTGCAGGGTGAGCTGCATAAAGTGGTCTTCCTACTATTGCACACCGCCTCAGTGCGAACAGTGTAACTAACAGTGTAACTCTGGTTTATAGGCGCATGATTACTGCTTACAATAGCTGTAGGATAAACAGATGTTTTCGGTGCAATTAGGGGTACATAAATTAAGTTACTTACATTGTGTTTGCCAACGCTCCTAGGATCATGAAGCCTCATTGTCACAATGGTAGGGATTAGCGGAGCTGGTCTTTGGTCATTGTTTTAATGAAGTCTTGAAATGTGTGGACAGGAGTCCAGGAGCCAAGCTGATTTGGATGGACTCCGTCATTCCTGTAGAGAAGGTATTCCCAAACTGGGGTATGCACAATGCCGTCGAGGGTACGCCAAACCAAAAAATGTGATTCACATTTTCAAACAGTCCAATTATATTTTCCAACGGGGCTATACATTTGGGATTTTTTTTTCTCTTCTCGCCTGAGTAGCCTCGTTTCACTGCCTAAAATAAAACCATCTAGTGTTCAGCGGAATAACAACACAATGTCAAATACAGGTAGCCTAGTCAAATAATTAACATCCAATCACATTAACCTGTTACTCTCTCACGGGACTTCCACTAATGGTCTGTATGTAGCCAAACGTAGCTGCTGCTCATGTTGGTATCTGTACTGATGCCGGAAAAGCCATGACAGGGAGACATAGTGGAGTGGTAACGCACGTGCAAGCAGTTGCTCCGACACCACTTGGGTACACTGCAGCATCCACAGAGAGGCTCTTGGGTACATTGCAGCATCCACCAAGAGGCTCTTGGGTACACTGCAGCATCCACAGAGAGGCTCTTGGGTACACTGCAGCATCCACAGAGAGGCTCTTGGGTACACTGCAGCCTCCACCGAGAGGCTCTTGGGTACACTGCAGCATCCACCCAGAGGCTCTTGGGTACACTGCAGCATCCACCTAGAGGTTCTTGGGTACGAGAGGCTCTTGCTGGGAATGTCTGACAGCTGGAAAGACGTTTTGGACACTAGAGTGAAAATGGTTAACTTTGTTAATTTAAAACAAGGCAACCGGAACTCTCGTGTATTTTCAGCACTATGCAATGATGTGGGTTTGATGAGGGTGGGAGCTCTGATGATCTGAACCCGAGGTAGAAGCCAACGGAGAGGGAGTCAGGACAGAGGATGAATGGGAAGCCCCCGAGGAAGAAGGCGCCGGAACCTCTGGTTCCAGAGTGGAAAAGCTGTTTCTGGTCTGTGTCAGGTCCGGGCTCAACATCTCCAAGGAGACTCCCGTTGCCAGAGGATGCTTTCTTCGACTTCCATGGCGAGTGACGTATCTCCATGGCTGGTTGGTTGGGTCGAGAACAGCTCCATCCTCCAGGGAATGGGGAGACCCCTTCAGGGATGAAACTCTGCTGTTGTGGAGAGCCGACGCGGCAGCAACACTTCCATCAGACCAGAGCGGAATCTGGCTACTGAGGTGAAAGAAAAATAAAAAGTAAGCAGGTGTGGATTCCCCGGTAGCTTGTGTAGGTTTGCTACTTGCTTGCTAAGAGTAGCCAGGAACGTTAGCAGGATGGCAGGGATAACGTTAGCAGGATGGTAGGGCTAAAATTAGCAGGGTAGTAGGACTAAAGTTAGCAGGATGGTAGGGGTAACGTTAGCAGGATGGTAGGGATGACATTAGCAGGATGGTAGGGCTAACATTAGCAGGGTAGTAGGGCGAACGTTAGCAGGATGGTAGAGCTAACGTTAGCAGGATGGTAGAGCTAACGTTAGCAGGATGGTAATGCTAACGTTAGCAGGATGGCAGGGATAACATTAGCAGGATGGTAGGGCTAACATCAAATCAAATCAAATCAAATCAAATCAAATTTTATTTGTCACATACACATGGTTAGCAGATGTTAATGCAAGTGTAGCGAAATGCTTGTGCTTCTAGTTCCGACAATGCAGTAATAACAAGTAATCTAACTAACAATTCCAAAACTACTGTCTTGTACACAGTGTAAGGGGATAAAGAATATGTACATAAGGATATATGAATGAGTGATGGTACAGAGCAGCATAGGCAAGATACAGTAGATGGTATCGAGTACAATATGTACAAATGAGATGAGTATGTAAACAAAGAGGCATAGTTTAAAGTGGCTAGTGATACATGTATTACATAAGGATACAGTCGATGATATAGAGTACAGTATATACGTATGCATATGAGATGAATAATGTAGGGTAAGTAACATTATATAAGGTAGCATTGTTTAAAGTGGCTAGTGATATATTTACATCATTTCCCATCAATTCCCATTATTAAAGTGGCTGGAGTTGAGTCAGTGTCAGTGTGTTGGCAGCAGCCACTCAGTGTTAGTGGTGGCTGTTTAACAGTCTGATGGCCTTGAGATAGAAGCTGTTTTTCAGTCTCTCGGTCCCAGCTTTGATGCACCTGTACTGACCTCGCCTTCTGGATGATAGCGGGGTGAACAGGCAGTGGCTCGGGTGGTTGATGTCCTTGATGATCTTTATGGCCTTCCTGTGACATCGGGTGGTGTAGGTGTCCTGGAGGGCAGGTAGTTTGCCCCCGGTGATGCGTTGTGCAGACCTCACTACCCTCTGGAAAGCCTTACGGTTGAGGGCGGTGCAGTTGCCATACCAGGCGGTGATACAGCCCGCCAGGATGCTCTCGATTGTGCATCTGTAGAAGTTTGTGAGTGCTTTTGGTGACAAGCCGAATTTCTTCAGCCTCCTGAGGTTGAAGAGGCGCTGCTGCGCCTTCTTCACGATGCTGTCTGTGTGAGTGGACCAATTCAGTTTGTCTGTGATGTGTATGCCGAGGAACTTAAAACTTGCTACCCTCTCCACTACTGTTCCATCGATGTGGATAGGGGGGTGTTCCCTCTGCTGTTTCCTGAAGTCCACAATCATCTCCTTAGTTTTGTTGACGTTGAGTGTGAGGTTATTTTCCTGACACCACACTCCGAGGGCCCTCACCTCCTCCCTGTAGGCCGTCTCGTCGTTGTTGGTAATCAAGCCTACCACTGTTGTGTCGTCCGCAAACTTGATGATTGAGTTGGAGGCGTGCGTGGCCACGCAGTCGTGGGTGAACAGGGAGTACAGGAGAGGGCTCAGAACGCACCCTTGTGGGGCCCCAGTGTTGAGGATCAGCGGGGAGGAGATGTTGTTGCCTACCCTCACCACCTGGGGGCGGCCCGTCAGGAAGTCCAGTACCCAGTTGCACAGGGCGGGGTCGAGACCCAGGGTCTCGAGCTTGATGACGAGCTTGGAGGGTACTATGGTGTTGAATGCCGAGCTGTAGTCGATGAACAGCATTCTCACATAGGTATTCCTCTTGTCCAGATGGGTTAGGGCAGTGTGCAGTGTGGTTGAGATTGCATCGTCTGTGGACCTATTTGGGCGGTAAGCAAATTGGAGTGGGTCTAGGGTGTCAGGTAGGGTGGAGGTGATATGGTCCTTGACTAGTCTCTCAAAGCACTTCATGATGACGGATGTGAGTGCTACGGGGCGGTAGTTGTTTAGCTCAGTTACCTTAGCTTTCTTGGGAACAGGAACAATGGTGGCCCTCTTGAAGCATGTGGGAACAGCAGACTGGTATAGGGATTGATTGAATATGTCCGTAAACACACCGGCCAGCTGGTCTGCGCATGCTCTGAGGGCGCGGCTGGGGATGCCGTCTGGGCCTGCAGCCTTGCGAGGGTTAACACGTTTAAATGTCTTACTCACCTCGGCTGCAGTGAAGGAGAGACCGCATGTTTTCGTTGCAGGCCGTGTCAGTGGCACTGTATTGTCCTCAAAGCGGGCAAAAAAGTTATTTAGTCTGCCTGGGAGCAAGACATCCTGGTCCGTGACTGGGCTGGATTTCTTCCTGTAGTCCGTGATTGACTGTAGACCCTGCCACATGCCTCTTGTGTCTGAGCCGTTGAATTGAGATTCTACTTTGTCTCTATACTGACGCTTAGCTTGTTTGATAGCCTTGCGGAGGGAATAGCTGCACTGTTTGTATTCGGTCATGTTACCAGACACCTTGCCCTGATTAAAAGCAGTGGTTCGCGCTTTCAGTTTCACACGAATGCTGCCATCAATCCACGGTTTCTGGTTAGGGAATGTTTTAATCGTTGCTATGGGAACGACATCTTCAACGCACGTTCTAATGAACTCGCACACCGAATCAGCGTATTCGTCAATGTTGTTATCTGACGCAATACGAAACATCTCCCAGTCCACGTGATGGAAGCAGTCTTGGAGTGTGGAGTCAGCTTGGTCGGACCAGCGTTGGACAGACCTCAGCGTGGGAGCCTCTTGTTTTAGTTTCTGTCTGTAGGCAGGGATCAACAAAATGGAGTCGTGGTCAGCTTTTCCGAAAGGGGGGCGGGGCAGGGCCTTATATGCGTCGCGGAAGTTAGAGTAACAATGATCCAAGGTCTTTCCACCCCTGGTTGCGCAATCGATATGCTGATAAAATTTAGGGAGTCTTGTTTTCAGATTAGCCTTGTTAAAATCCCCAGCTACAATGAATGCAGCCTCCGGATAAATCGTTTCCAGTTTGCAGAGAGTTAAATAAAGTTTGTTCAGAGCCATCGATGTGTCTGCTTGGGGGGGGATATATACGGCTGTGATTATAATCGAAGAGAATTCTCTTGGTAGATAATGCGGTCTACATTTGATTGTGAGGAATTCTAAATCAGGTGAACAGAAGGATTTGAGTTCCTGCATGTTTCTTTCATCACACCATGTCACGTTGGCCATGAGGCATACGCCCCCGCCCCTCTTCTTACCAGAAAGATGTTTGTTTCTGTCAGCGCGATGCGTGGAGAAACCCGTTGGCTGCACCGCTTCGGATAGAGTCTCTCCAGTGAGCCATGTTTCAGTGAAGCAAAGGACGTTACAGTCTCTGATGTCCCTCTGGAATGCTACCCTTGCTCGGATTTCATCAACCTTGTTGTCAAGAGACTGGACATTGGCAAGAAGAATGCTAGGGAGTGGTGAACGGTGTGCCCGTCTCCGGAGTCTGACCAGAAGACCGCCTCGTTTCCCTCGCTTTCGGAGTCGTTTTTTTGGGTCGCTGCATAGGATCCACTCCGTTGTCCTGTTTGTAAGGCAGAACACAGGGTCCGCGTCGCGAAAAACATATTCTTGGTCGTACTGATGGTGAGTTGACGCTGATCTTATATTCAGTAGTTCTTCTCGACTGTATGTAATGAAACCTAAGATGACCTGGGGTACTAATGTAAGAAATAACACGTAAAAAAACTGCATAGTTTCCTAGGAACGCGAAGCGAGGCGGCCATCTCTGTCGGCGCCGGAAGTTCCTGCTAATGTTAGCCCTACCATCCTGCTAACGTTAGCCCTGCCATTAGCAGGGTAGTAGGGATAACGTTAGCAGAATGGTAGGGATGACATTAGCAGGATGGTAGAGCTAACATTAGCAGGGTAGTAGGGCGAACGTTAGCAGGATGGTAGAGCTAACGTTAGCAGGATGGTAGAGCTAACGTTAGCAGGATGGTAGAGCTAATGTTAGCAGGATGGTAGGGCTAACGTTAGCAGGATGGTAGGGCTAACGTTAGCAGGATGGCAGGGCTAACGTTAGCAGGATGGTAGGGCTAACATTAGCAGGATGGAACGTTAGCAGGATGGTAGGGCTAACGTTAGCAGGATGGTAGAGCTAACATTAGCAGGATGGTAGGGCTAACATTAGCAGGATGGTAGGGATAACGTTAGCAGAATGGTAGGGATAACATTAGCAGGATGGAACGTTAGCAGGATGGTAGAGCTAACATAAGCAGGATGGTAGGGATAACGTTAGCAGAATGGTAGGGATAACATTAGCAGGATGGTAGGGCTAACGTCAGCAGGATGGTAGAGCTAACGTTAGCAGGATGGTAGAGCTAACGTTAGCAGGATGGTAGGGCTAACATTAGTAGGATGGTAGAGCTAACGTTAGCAGGATGGTAGAGCTAACGTTAGCAGGATGGTAGGGCTAACGTTAGCAGGATGGCAAGGCTAACGTTAGCAGGATGGTAGGGGTAACATTAGCAGGATGGAACGTTAGCAGGATGGTAGGGCTAACATTAGCAGGATGGTAGGGCTAACGTTAGCAGGATGGTAGGGCTAACGTTAGCAGGATGGTAGGGCTAACATTAGCAGGATGGTAGGGCTAACGTTGGCAGGATGGTAGAGCTAACATTAGCAGGATGGTAGGGCTAACAACCTTGCAAGTTGATTGATGAAACCAGTTGTGATGAGTGCAAACAATTTGGTTGACTTTGAAGTTACACATTTAAAGTTATTAGTGTTGGTGCTTACATACCTGTATATGGTTTGTCCAATGCCAATATCTTGCCATTCATTTTTGTACAATTCAGGGGGGTATTCCCTTACATTATCAGGGAATAGACTGGCTTGCCAGGTCCTACATATTACATCACCCCCTGGATTTTTCCCCGACATAACTTTGGCATTCTTCGGAATTCTAATCAGTTTTATGTAATAACTCAAAAATAGAAATGGGAGGTGTAACTTTACATTGGGAATTTTGATGTTTATGCTAATGCAGATCCATATGTGTATTGATTCTGTGGTCATGCTACTACATTCTATATATCATGCTTCTATGTTCTATATATCATGCTTCTATATTCTCTCTCTCTCTCTCTCTCTCTCTCTCTCTCTCTCTCTCACTAGGGGACATAGGGCACTACTTTAGACCAGGGTCTCACACACCTTTGTGTGTGTAGTGGTTATGATGTCCTTTATCTCCCTTTATTATCAGAGTCATAGGGTCACTCTCATGGTCCTGGGGTGTCCTGAATCTCCCTTTATTATCAGAGTTATAGGGTCACTTTCATGGCCCTGGGGTGTCCTGAATCTCCCTTTATTATCAGAGTTATAGGGTCACTCTCATGGCCCTGGGGTGTCCTGAATCTCCCTTTATTATCAGAGTCATAGGGTCACTTTCATGGCCCTGGGGTGTCCTGAATCTCCCTTTATTATCAGAGTTATAGGGTCACTTTCATGGCCCTGGGGTGTCCTGAATCGCCCTTTATTATTCATTATCATGGCCCTGGGGAGTCATAGGGTCACTCTCATGGCCCTGGAATCTCCCTTTATTATCAGAGTTTCACTCTCATGGCCCTGGGGTTTCCAGAATCTCCCTTTATTATCAGAGTCATAGGGTCACTCTCATGGCCCAGGGATGTCCTGAATATCCCTTTATTATCAGAGTCATAGGGTCACTCTCATGGTCCTGGGGTGTCCTGAATCTCCCTTTATTATCAGTTACAGGGTCACTCTCATGGCCCTGGGGTGTCCTGAATCTCCCTTTATTATCAGTTACAGGGTCACTCTCATGGCCCTGGGGTGTCCTGAATCTCCCTTTATTATCAGTTACAGGGTCACTCTCATGGCCCTGGGGTGTCCTGAATTCTCATAATGTCATTCCTCTCAAATGCGCGAAGAGTCTGGTGAACCAATGTTTCAAACGTGGCCTTCATTAGCCAATAAGGAAAGACTGGGAGAAACTGGAGAAACTAACCAATCCCCACAACACCTTCCCTCTAACCCAAGACTTGCAGTTTTTTGACTCGCTGAAATTAAATTATGATAAATACTTTACTAAGTAGGTCACTCCCACATAATGCTATGGTCACTTCAACTAAGGCCAAGTTTGAATGGTTGATATTCCAGACAGGCATATATGCGCTGTGCGCAATAGCTTGGGGAGGAGGTTAACTGAAAACACTACTCAGTCCCTCAGGCCCTCTCCCCAGGTCAGGCAGCAGCAGACGGCTCCATGGTGAGAGTTGACTATCCCCTTCCACTTGAGGATCTTTGCTGTGACTTCACATGGAACCGTAAACAGTGGGTGTCTCAGTGTGCTGAAGTCAGCAGAAACACAACCATTAGTGCAGCAAAAGGATGTTACTGCAGAGAGAGTATGTGTGGTAGTTAGAGGGATTGTCATTGGTCTTTAGTGATTGGGAATGGGACACCCAATAGCCTACTGAAAGATCCTTAGAAGAAGAGAAGGAGATGAGAGATGTTATTATTACATATGATTTAACAAACTCAACAGTGTGAAACTGTGATATACTGTACAGGACTACTACAGGTGTACAGAGTACTACAGGTGTACAGGACTACTACAGGTGTACAGAGTACTACAGGTGTACAGGACTACTACAGGTGTACAGAGTACTACAGGTGTATAGACTACTACAGGTGTATAGACTACTACAGGTGTATAGACTACTACAGGTGTATAGACTACTACAGGTGTACAGAGTACTACAGGTGTACAGGACTACTACAGGTGTACAGAGTACTACAGGTGTACAGGACTACTACAGGTGTACAGAGTACTACAGGTGTATAGACTACTACAGGTGTATAGACTACTACAGGTGTATAGACTACTACAGGTGTATAGACTACTACAGGTGTACATACTAATACAGGTCTATATACTACTACAGGTGTATAGACTACTACAGGTGTATATACTAATACAGGTGTATAGACTACTACAGGTGTATAGACTACTACAGGTGTATAGACTACTACAGGTGTATATACTACTACAGGTGTATAGACTACTACAGGTGTATAGACTACTACAGGTGTATAGACTACTACAGGTGTATAGACTACTACAGGTGTATAGACTACTACAGGTGTACATACTAATACAGGTGTATATACTACTACAGGTGTATATACTACTACAGGTGTACATACTAATACAGGTCTATATACTACTACAGGTGTATAGACTACTACAGGTGTACATACTAATACAGGTCTATATACTACTACAGGTGTATTGACTAATACAGGTGTATATACTAATACAGGTGTATAGACTACTACAGGTGTATAGACTACTACAGGTGTATAGACTACTACAGGTGTATATACTACTACAGGTGTATAGACTACTACAGGTGTATAGACTACTACAGGTGTATAGACTACTACAGGTGTATAGACTACTACAGGTGTATATACTACTACAGGTGTATAGACTACTACAGGTGTACATACTAATACAGGTCTATATACTACTACAGGTGTATAGACTACTACAGGTGTACATACTAATACAGGTCTATATACTACTACAGGTGTATTGACTACTACAGGTGTATATACTAATACAGGTGTATAGACTACTACAGGTGTATAGACTACTACAGGTGTATAGACTACTACAGGTGTATAGACTACTACAGGTGTATAGACTAATACAGGTGTATATACTACTACAGGTGTATAGACTACTACAGGTGTATAGACTACTACAGGTGTATTGAATACTACAGGTGTATAGACTACTACAGGTGTATAGACTACTACAGGTGTATAGACTAATACAGGTGTATATACTACTACAGGTGTATAGACTACTACAGGTGTATAGACTACTACAGGTGTATTGACTACTACAGGTGTATAGACTACTACAGGTGTACATACTAATACAGGTCTATATACTACTACAGGTGTATAAACTACTACAGGTGTATATACTACTACAGGTGTATAGACTACTACAGGTGTATTGACTAATACAGGTGTATATACTAATACAGGTCTATATACTAATACAGGTCTATATACTACTACAGGTGTATATACTACTACAGGTGTATAGACTAATACAGGTGTATAGACTACTACAGGTGTATTGACTACTACAGGTGTATATACTAATACAGGTGTATATACTACTACAGGTGTATAGACTACTACAGGTGTATAGACTACTACAGGTGTATTGACTACTACAGGTGTATAGACTACTACAGGTGTACATACTAATACAGGTCTATATACTACTACAGGTGTATATACTACTACAGGTGTATAGACTAATACAGGTGTATAGACTACTACAGGTGTATTGACTAATACAGGTGTATAGACTACTACAGGTGTATATACTAATACAGGTGTATAGACTACTACAGGTGTACAGACTACTACAGGTGTACAGACTACTACAGGTGTATAGACTACTACAGGTGTATAGACTACTACAGGTGTATAGACTACTACAGGTGTATAGACTACTACAGGTGTATATACTACTACAGGTGTATAGACTACTACAGGTGTATATACTAATACAGGTGTATATACTACTACAGGTGTATATACTACTACAGGTGTATATACTAATACAGGTGTATATACTACTACAGGTGTATAGACTACTACAGGTGTATATACTAATACAGGTGTATAGACTACTACAGGTCTATATACTAATACAGGTGTATAGACTACTACAGGTGTATATACTACTACAGGTGTATAGACTACTACAGGTGTATATACTAATACAGGTGTATATACTAATACAGGTGTATATACTAATACAGGTGTATATACTAATACAGGTCTATATACTAATACAGGTGTATATACTAATACAGGTGTATATACTAATACAGGTCTATATACTAATACAGGTGTATATACTAATACAGGTGTATATACTAATACAGGTCTATATACGAATACAGGTCTATATACGAATACAGGTGTATAGACTACTACAGGTGTATATACTACTACAGGTGTATAGACTACTACAGGTGTATATACTAATACAGGTCTATATACTAATACAGGTCTATATACTAATACAGGTGTATATACTACTACAGGTGTATATACTACTACAGGTGTATAGACTAATACAGGTCTATATACTACTACAGGTCTATATACTACTACAGGTGTATAGACTACTACAGGTGTATATACTAATACAGGTGTATATACTACTACAGGTCTACATACTACTACAGGTGTATAGACTACTACAGGTCTATATACTACTACAGGTCTATATACTACTACAGGTCTATATACTACTACAGGTGTATATACTACTACAGGTGTATAGACTACTACAGGTGTATATACTACTACAGGTGTATAGACTACTACAGGTGTATTGACTACTACAGGTGTATAGACTAATACAGGTGTATATACTACTACAGGTGTATATACTACTACAGGTGTATATACTACTACAGGTGTATATACTAATACAGGTGTATTGACTACTACAGGTGTATATACTAATACAGGTGTATATACTACTACAGGTGTATATACTACTACAGGTGTATAGACTAATACAGGTCTATATACTACTACAGGTGTATATACTAATACAGGTGTATATACTAATACAGGTGTATTGACTACTACAGGTGTATAGACTAATACAGGTGTATATACTACTACAGGTGTATATACTACTACAGGTGTATAGACTACTACAGGTGTATATACTAATACAGGTCTATATACTACTACAGGTGTATAGACTACTACAGGTGTATAGACTACTACAGGTCTATATACTAATACAGGTGTATTGACTAATACAGGTGTATATACTACTACAGGTCTATATACTAATACAGGTGTATATACTAATACAGGTGTATTGACTACTACAGGTGTATAGACTAATACAGGTCTATATACTAATACAGGTGTATTGACTAATACAGGTGTATATACTACTACAGGTGTATAGACTACTACAGGTGTATATACTAATACAGGTCTATATACTACTACAGGTCTATATACTAATACAGGTGTATATACTACTACAGGTGTATAGACTAATACAGGTGTATTGACTACTACAGGTGTATAGACTACTACAGGTGTATATACTACTACAGGTGTATATACTACTACAGGTGTATAGACTAATACAGGTCTAAATACTACTACAGGTGTATATACTAATACAGGTGTATTGACTACTACAGGTGTATATACTAATACAGGTGTATATACTACTACAGGTGTATATACTAATACAGGTGTATAGACTAATACAGGTGTATATACTACTACAGGTGTATATACTACTACAGGTGTATAGACTACTACAGGTGTATATACTAATACAGGTCTTTATACTACTACAGGTGTATAGACTACTACAGGTGTATAGACTACTACAGGTCTATATACTAATACAGGTGTATTGACTAATACAGGTGTATATACTACTACAGGTGTATAGACTACTACAGGTGTATAGACTACTACAGGTGTATAGACTACTACAGGTGTATAGACTACTACAGGTGTATAGACTACTACAGGTGTATATACTACTACAGGTGTATAGACTACTACAGGTGTATAGACTACTACAGGTGTATAGACTACTACAGGTGTATAGACTACTACAGGTGTACAGACTACTACAGGTGTATAGACTACTACAGGTCTATATACTACTACAGGTGTATAGACTACTACAGGTGTATAGACTACTACAGGTCTATATACTAATACAGGTGTATTGACTAATACAGGTGTATATACTACTACAGGTCTATATACTAATACAGGTGTATATACTACTACAGGTGTATAGACTAATACAGGTGTATTGACTACTACAGGTGTATAGACTAATACAGGTGTATATACTACTACAGGTGTATAGACTACTACAGGTGTATAGACTACTACAGGTGTATTGACTACTACAGGTGTATAGACTACTACAGGTGTACATACTAATACAGGTCTATATACTACTACAGGTGTATAAACTACTACAGGTGTATATACTACTACAGGTGTATAGACTACTACAGGTGTATTGACTAATACAGGTGTATATACTAATACAGGTCTATATACTAATACAGGTCTATATACTACTACAGGTGTATATACTACTACAGGTGTATAGACTAATACAGGTGTATAGACTACTACAGGTGTATAGACTACTACAGGTGTATAGACTACTACAGGTGTATATACTACTACAGGTGTATAGACTACTACAGGTGTATATACTAATACAGGTGTATATACTACTACAGGTGTATATACTACTACAGGTGTATATACTAATACAGGTGTATATACTACTACAGGTGTATAGACTACTACAGGTGTATATACTAATACAGGTGTATAGACTACTACAGGTCTATATACTAATACAGGTGTATAGACTACTACAGGTGTATATACTACTACAGGTGTATAGACTACTACAGGTGTATATACTAATACAGGTGTATATACTAATACAGGTGTATATACTAATACAGGTGTATATACTAATACAGGTCTATATACTAATACAGGTGTATATACTAATACAGGTGTATATACTAATACAGGTCTATATACTAATACAGGTGTATATACTAATACAGGTGTATATACTAATACAGGTCTATATACGAATACAGGTCTATATACTAATACAGGTGTATATACTAATACAGGTGTATATACTACTACAGGTGTATATACTACTACAGGTGTATAGACTACTACAGGTGTATATACTAATACAGGGCTATATACTAATACAGGTGTATTGACTACTACAGGTGTATATACTACTACAGGTGTATAGACTACTACAGGTGTATAGACTACTACAGGTGTATAGACTACTACAGGTGTATATACTACTACAGGTGTATAGACTACTACAGGTGTATATACTAATACAGGTCTATATACTAATACAGGTCTATATACTAATACAGGTGTATATACTACTACAGGTGTATATACTACTACAGGTGTATAGACTAATACAGGTCTATATACTACTACAGGTCTATATACTACTACAGGTGTATAGACTACTACAGGTGTATATACTAATACAGGTGTATATACTACTACAGGTCTACATACTACTACAGGTGTATAGACTACTACAGGTCTATATACTACTACAGGTCTATATACTACTACAGGTCTATATACTACTACAGGTGTATATACTACTACAGGTGTATAGACTACTACAGGTGTATATACTACTACAGGTGTATAGACTACTACAGGTGTATTGACTACTACAGGTGTATAGACTAATACAGGTGTATATACTACTACAGGTGTATATACTACTACAGGTGTATATACTACTACAGGTGTATATACTAATACAGGTGTATTGACTACTACAGGTGTATATACTAATACAGGTGTATATACTACTACAGGTGTATATACTACTACAGGTGTATAGACTAATACAGGTCTATATACTACTACAGGTGTATATACTAATACAGGTGTATATACTAATACAGGTGTATTGACTACTACAGGTGTATAGACTAATACAGGTGTATATACTACTACAGGTGTATATACTACTACAGGTGTATAGACTACTACAGGTGTATATACTAATACAGGTCTATATACTACTACAGGTGTATAGACTACTACAGGTGTATAGACTACTACAGGTCTATATACTAATACAGGTGTATTGACTAATACAGGTGTATATACTACTACAGGTCTATATACTAATACAGGTGTATATACTAATACAGGTGTATTGACTACTACAGGTGTATAGACTAATACAGGTCTATATACTAATACAGGTGTATTGACTAATACAGGTGTATATACTACTACAGGTGTATAGACTACTACAGGTGTATATACTAATACAGGTCTATATACTACTACAGGTCTATATACTAATACAGGTGTATATACTACTACAGGTGTATAGACTAATACAGGTGTATTGACTACTACAGGTGTATATACTACTACAGGTGTATATACTACTACAGGTGTATATACTAATACAGGTGTATTGACTACTACAGGTGTATATACTAATACAGGTGTATATACTACTACAGGTGTATATACTACTACAGGTGTATAGACTAATACAGGTCTATATACTACTACAGGTGTATATACTAATACAGGTGTATATACTAATACAGGTGTATTGACTACTACAGGTGTATAGACTAATACAGGTGTATATACTACTACAGGTGTATATACTACTACAGGTGTATAGACTACTACAGGTGTATATACTAATACAGGTCTATATACTACTACAGGTGTATAGACTACTACAGGTGTATAGACTACTACAGGTCTATATACTAATACAGGTGTATTGACTAATACAGGTGTATATACTACTACAGGTCTATATACTAATACAGGTGTATATACTAATACAGGTGTATTGACTACTACAGGTGTATAGACTAATACAGGTCTATATACTAATACAGGTGTATTGACTAATACAGGTGTATATACTACTACAGGTGTATAGACTACTACAGGTGTATATACTAATACAGGTCTATATACTACTACAGGTCTATATACTAATACAGGTGTATATACTACTACAGGTGTATAGACTAATACAGGTGTATTGACTACTACAGGTGTATAGACTACTACAGGTGTATATACTACTACAGGTGTATATACTACTACAGGTGTATAGACTAATACAGGTCTAAATACTACTACAGGTGTATATACTAATACAGGTGTATTGACTACTACAGGTGTATATACTAATACAGGTGTATATACTACTACAGGTGTATATACTAATACAGGTGTATAGACTAATACAGGTGTATATACTACTACAGGTGTATATACTACTACAGGTGTATAGACTACTACAGGTGTATATACTAATACAGGTCTTTATACTACTACAGGTGTATAGACTACTACAGGTGTATAGACTACTACAGGTCTATATACTAATACAGGTGTATTGACTAATACAGGTGTATATACTACTACAGGTGTATAGACTACTGCAGGTGTATAGACTACTACAGGTGTATAGACTACTACAGGTGTATAGACTACTACAGGTGTATAGACTACAACAGGTGTATAGACTACTACAGGTGTATATACTACTACAGGTGTATAGACTACTACAGGTGTATAGACTACTACAGGTGTATAGACTACTACAGGTGTATAGACTACTACAGGTGTACAGACTACTACAGGTGTATAGACTACTACAGGTCTATATACTACTACAGGTGTATAGACTACTACAGGTGTATAGACTACTACAGGTCTATATACTAATACAGGTGTATTGACTAATACAGGTGTATATACTACTACAGGTCTATATACTAATACAGGTGTATATACTACTACAGGTGTATAGACTAATACAGGTGTATTGACTACTACAGGTGTATAGACTACTACAGGTGTATATACTACTACAGGTGTATATACTACTACAGGTGTATAGACTAATACAGGTCTATATACTACTACAGGTGTATATACTAATACAGGTGTATATACTAATACAGGTGTATTGACTACTACAGGTGTATATACTAATACAGGTGTATATACTACTACAGGTGTATATACTAATACAGGTGTATAGACTAATACAGGTGTATATACTACTACAGGTGTATATACTACTACAGGTGTATAGACTACTACAGGTGTATATACTAATACAGGTCTATATACTACTACAGGTGTATAGACTACTACAGGTGTATAGACTACTACAGGTCTATATACTAATACAGGTGTATTGACTAATACAGGTGTATATACTACTACAGGTGTATAGACTACTACAGGTGTATAGACTACTACAGGTGTATAGACTACTACAGGTGTATAGACTACTACAGGTGTATAGACTACAACAGGTGTATAGACTACTACAGGTGTATATACTACTACAGGTGTATAGACTACTACAGGTGTATAGACTACTACAGGTGTATAGACTACTACAGGTGTATAGACTACTACAGGTGTACAGACTACTACAGGTGTATAGACTACTACAGGTGTATATACTAATACAGGTCTATATACTAATACAGGTGTATATACTAATACAGGTGTATTGACTACTACAGGTGTATATACTAATACAGGTGTATATACTAATACAGGTGTATTGACTACTACAGGTGTATATACTAATACAGGTGTATATACTAATACAGGTGTATATACTAATACAGGTGTATAGACTACTACAGGTGAATTGACTAATACAGGTGTATATACTAAAACAGGTGTATTTTCTAATACAGGAGTATAGACTACTACAGGTGTATTGACTAATACAGGTGTATTGACTACTACAGGTGTATATACTAATACAGGTGTATTGACTACTACAGGTGTATATACTAATACAGGTGTATTGACTACTACAGGTGTATATACTAATACAGGTGTATATACTAATACAGGTGTATTGACTACTACAGGTGTATATACTAATACAGGTGTATTGACTACTACAGGTGTATATACTAATACAGGTGTATTGACTACTACAGGTGTATATACTAATACAGGTTTATAGACTATTACAGGTGTATTGACTAATACAGGTGTATAGACTAAAACAGGTGTATTTTCTAATACAGGAGTATAGACTACAACAGGTGTATTGACTAATACAGGTGTATATACTAAAACAGGTGTATTTTCTAATACAGGAGTATAGACTACTACAGGTGTATTGACTAATACAGGTGTATTGACTACTACAGGTGTATTTTCTAATACAGGAGTATAGACTACAACAGGTGTATTGACTAATACAGGTGTATAGACTAAAACAGGTGTATTTTCTAATACAGGAGTATAGACTACAACAGGTGTATTGACTAATACAGGTGTATTGACTACTACAGGTGTATTGACTACTACAGGTGTATTGACTAATACACATACAACCACATGACAGCCCAGAGTCATCAGTCAGCCTGCATGACCTTATCAGACCAGAGAGCTGTGGCTTTTACCTGTCCGATTCAGAAGGAAACTTGTCTTCAATGCCATTCAGAACAATACTCCTCTTAATCATAATAAGATAAATACAATTTTCAGAAAATGTGTTTTTAACCATAATACACGGTGCTACCCTATCACTAGTCAATAATACACGGTGTTATACTATCACTAGTCAATAATACACGGTGCTACCCTATCACTAGTCAATAATACACGGTGTTATACTATCACTAGTCAATAATACACGGTGTTATACTATCACTAGTCAATAATACACGGTGCTATACTATCACTAGTCAATAATACACAGTGCTACACTATCACTAGTCAATAATACACGGTGCTACACTATCACTAGTCAATAATACACAGTGCTACACTATCACTAGTCAATAATACACGGTGTTATACTATCACTAGTCAATAATACACGGTGTTATACTATCACTAGTCAATAATACACGGTGTTATACTATCACTAGTCAATAATACACGGTGCTATACTATCACTAGTCAATAATACACGGTGTTATACTATCACTAGTCAATAATACACGGTGTTATACTATCACTAGTCAATAATACACGGTGCTATACTATCACTAGTCAATAATACACGGTGTTATACTATCACTAGTCAATAATACACGGTGCTACCCTATCACTAGTCAATAATACACGGTGTTATACTATCACTAGTCAATAATACACGGTGCTATACTATCACTAGTCAATAATACACGGTGTTATACTATCACTAGTCAATAATACACAGTGCTATACTATCACTAGTCAATAATACACGGTGTTATACTATCACTAGTCAATAATACACGGTGCTATACTATCACTAGTCAATAATACACGGTGTTATACTATCACTAGTCAATAATACACGGTGTTATACTATCACTAGTCAATAATACACGGTGTTATACTATCACTAGTCAATAATACACGGTGTTATACTATCACTAGTCAATAATACACGGTGCTATACTATCACTAGTCAATAATACACGGTGTTATACTATCACTAGTCAATAATACACGGTGTTATACTATCACTAGTCAATAATACACGGTGCTACACTATCACTAGTCAATAATACACAGTGTTATACTATCACTAGTCAATAATACACGGTGTTATACTATCACTAGTCAATAATACACGGTGTTATACTATCACTAGTCAATAATACACGGTGCTACCCTATCACTAGTCAATAATACACAGTGCCAATAATACACAGTGCTACACTATCACTAGTCAATAATACACAGTGCTATACTATCACTAGTCAATAATACACGGTGCTACACTATCACTAGTCAATAATACACAGTGTTATACTATCACTAGTCAATAATACACAGTGCTACACTATCACTAGTCAATAATACACGGTGTTATACTATCACTAGTCAATAATACACGGTGTTATACTATCACTAGTCAATAATACACGGTGTTATACTATCACTAGTCAATAATACACGGTGTTATACTATCACTAGTCAATAATACACAGTGCTATACTATTACTAGTCAATAATACACGGTGCTACACTATCACTAGTCAATAATACACCGTGCTACACTATCATTAGCCCATAATACACCGTGCTACACTATCATTAGCCCATTATACACCGTGCTACACTATCATTAGCCCATTATACACCGTGCTACACTATCACTAGCCCATAATACACCGTGCTACACTATCATTAGCCCATAATACACCGTGCTACACTATCACTAGCCCATAATACACCGTGCTACACTATCATTAGCCCATTATACACCGTGCTACACTATCACTAGCCCATAATACACCGTGCTACACTATCATTAGCCCATAATACACCGTGCTACACTATCATTAGCCAATCGTCAGAATGCGGTCTCTTCTCTTTCTTTGACTTTTTAATCCATGTTCCTTCCCTTACATGCTCCCCTCCCTCCATTCCCCCGTTCGTTCCTCTTATCACCGTTTCCTTATTGCCTTCGCCTATGAGGAAAGAGAGAGCAGGGGAAGTAACACCGTAGTGAATACATGACCCGTGTTCCACTATTAGTTCCACTAGTCTATTACAGCCCGCAGCCGTAGAGCCGCTTCACCACTGTCGCGCCGCAGATACACTCTCTTTTCAAATCTTACCAGCAACATTCATTATCTATTTGCCTGCGCAGTGCAATGGATTTTTAACCGGGGTTTCTACCTATCTAATATCATAGAGCAGCAGAGCCTGCAGTGACCGGTCAGGCAGCGGTACACCAAGGTACCAATCAATACGACTGGAGACTTCAGAGAAAGGATATATATATAGCTGCCTATAGCTGCTACGAGGAAAAACGTCGCGGAGAAGGAGGCTGGAATTATGAAGGTATGCCGTTGAAACAAATGTGCATTTTTTTGCGACGTTTTTTAGTTTGAGGCTATTTTGTAATCTATTTGCCGTAGTTACCATTTCACCATGTATTCAACAAGACGCGTTCTGCTCTATTCAGAACATGCCTACTATGTTACTTACTCTGTTATTGCTCTACTGCCATAATAAAGAAAGCAAGGTTAGACTATTATGTGATCCATTTATGTCAGAGGCTATTGTGCTCCACAACGCTGCATTTGCCCAGGTCCGATCAATCTCGCCGTTTACTAGCTATTTAACCATATAGATGTAGAGTCCCTACGCTCTCTGCTGCTAAAACGCTCCCCTGTGTCACTAGGTCCTCAGAAGGCTATCCAAATTAACCAGCTGGTGTCTTCAACACATCTGGCCAAGGATTACCAAGCATTTATTTACACTACTGATTTACACCACAGCCAACATAACTCCGTGTTGGATTAGCCCGCAGCAGCGTATGTGGGCATAGTATTATTGCTAATCTGTTTGGCCCAGAGGCCCTGTGATAGTACAGTCTGCCTGCCCTGTGATAGTACATAGTCTGACGGCCCTGTGATAGTAACTAGTCTGCCCTGTGATAGTACAGTCTGCCTGCCCTGTGATAGTACAGTCTGCCTGCCCTGTGATAGTCACTAGTCTGCCTGCCCTGTGATAGTACAGTCTGCCTGCCCTGTGATAGTACATAGTCTGCCTGCCCTGTGATAGTACAGTCTGCCTGCCGTGTGATAGTAACTAGTCTGCCTGCCCTGTGATAGTAACTAGTCTGCCCTGTGATAGTACAGTCTGCCTGCCGTGTGATAGTACAGTCTGCCTGCCGTGTGATAGTCACTAGTCTGCCTGCCGTGTGATAGTACAGTCTGCCTGCCGTGTGATAGTAACTAGTCTGCCTGCCCTGTGATAGTAACTAGTCTGCCTGCCGTGTGATAGTAACTAGTCTGCCTGCCCTGTGATAGTAACTAGTCTGCCCTGTGATAGTACAGTCTGCCTGCCGTGTGATAGTACAGTCTGCCTGCCATGTGATAGTCACTAGTCTGCCTGCCGTGTGATAGTACAGTCTGCCTGCTGTGTGATAGTAACTAGTCTGCCTGCCCTGTGATAGTACAGTCTGCCTGCCCTGTGATAGTACATAGTCTGCCTGCCGTGTGATAGTAACTAGTCTGCCTGCCCTGTGATAGTACAGTCTGCCTGCCGTGTGATAGTACAGTCTGCCTGCCCTGTGATAGTACAGTCTGCCTGCCCTGTGATAGTACATAGTCTGCCTGCCGTGTGATAGTCACTAGTCTGCCTGCCGTGTGATAGTCACTAGTCTGCCTGCCATGTAATAGTAACTAGTCTGCCTGCCGTGTGATAGTCACTAGTCTGCCTGCCGTGTGATAGTCACTAGTCTTCCTGCCCTGTAATAGTAACTAGTCTGCCTGCCGTGTGATAGTCACTAGTCTGCCTGCCGTGTGATAGTCACTAGTCTGCCTGCCCTGTGATAGTACAGTCTGCCTGCCCTGTGATAGTACAGTCTGCCTGCCCTGTGATAGTCACTAGTCTGCCTGCCCTGTGATAGTACAGTCTGCCTGCTCTGTGATAGTACATAGTCTGCCTGCCGTGTGATAGTAACTAGTCTGCCTGCCCTGTGATAGTACAGTCTGCCTGCCCTGTGATAGTACAGTCTGCCTGCCGTGTAATAGTACAGTCTGCCTGCCCTGTGATAGTACAGTCTGCCTGCCCTGTGATAGTACATAGTCTGCCTGCCGTGTGATAGTCACTAGTCTGCCTGCCGTGTGATAGTCACTAGTCTGCCTGCCCTGTGATAGTACAGTCTGCCTGCCCTGTGATAGTACAGTCTGCCTGCCCTGTGATAGTCACTAGTCTGCCTGCCCTGTGACAGTACAGTCTGCCTGCCCTGTGATAGTACAGTCTGCCTGCCCTGTGATAGTCACTAGTCTGCCTGCCGTGTGATAGTACAGTCTGCCTGCCCTGTGATAGTACATAGTCTGACTGCCGTGTGATAGTAACTAGTCTGCCTGCCCTGTGATAGTAACTAGTCTGCCCTGTGATAGTACAGTCTGCCTGCCGTGTGATAGTACAGTCTGCCTGCCGTGTGATAGTCACTAGTCTGCCTGCCATGTGATAGTCACTAGTCTGCCTGCCGTGTGATAGTACAGTCTGCCTGCCGTGTGATAGTAACTAGTCTGCCTGCCCTGTGATAGTAACTAGTCTGCCCTGTGATAGTACAGTCTGCCTGCCGTGTGATAGTCACTAGTCTGCCTGCCCTGTGATAGTAACTAGTCTGCCCTGTGCTAGTACATAGTCTGCCTGCCGTGTGATAGTCACTAGTCTGCCTGCCGTGTGATAGTCACTAGTCTGCCTGCCCTGTGATAGTACAGTCTGCCTGCCCTGTGATAGTACATAGTCTGCCTGCCCTGTGATAGTACAGTCTGCCTGCCCTGTGATAGTACAGTCTGCCTGCCTTGTGATAGTGGATAGTCTGCCCTGTGTGATAGTAACTAGTCTGCCTGCCCTGTTATAGTGGATAGTCTGCCCTGTGTGATAGTAACTAGTCTGCCTGCCCTGTGATAGTGGATAGTCTGCCCTGTGATAGTGGATAGTCTGCCCTGTGATAGTGGATAGTCTGTCCTGTGATAGTGGATAGTCTGCCTGCCCTGTGATAGTGGATAGTCTGCCCTGTGATAGTGGATAGTCTGCCCTGTGATAGTGGATAGTCTGCCTGCCCTGTGATAGTGGATAGTCTGCCCTGTGATAGTGGATAGTCTGCCCTGTGATAGTGGATAGTCTGCCCTGTGATAGTGGATAGTCTGCCCTGTGATAGTGGATAGTCTGCCCTGTGATAGTGGATAGTCTGCCCTGTGATAGTGGATAGTCTGCCCTGTGATAGTGGATAGTCTGCCCTGTGATAGTGGATAGTCTGTGTATGAGCAGTGGATTATAGGCTGGAAAAGGCTCAGCCATCACAGAAGAGTGTTTCTTACAAATATCTGTGAATGTGCTCTAGGCGTGCTCTGTGTGTGTGTCTGCGAAAGGGAGAGTGTATGTGGGCTGAAAGCTTGTGTTTTGTGTGTGAGCAACCTGGTCTCAGAGCATTTTGTATGATTCCGTACGTAAATCCGAATGCTCCATTTAGTATGATACAGTATGTTACGTTCCTTATGGAATGTATTCATTTGTGGATTTTCCATCACCCATTTCGTATGATACTGTTTGTTACTAATTACAATTCGTATTATACCTTACCAATTTGCAAAATGTACGTCAGGGCTTGATAGAAACTTTGTTTTAGCCACGTCTCCTTCACACTAGTAGGACCGATTTGTTTTAATTAACAAATCACTTGTCTAACACCACGAGCAAAAAGGCGTTCGTTTTATAGAGCAAGGAACACTTCACAAAATAAACAGCATTATTACGATATTATCTCTGGTATTGAGAGTGGAAGGCTGCTGGTCTCTGATCACTGTATAATATCTCCTGCCGTTGTGTCCTTGAGCAAGGCACCCCCCCCCCCCCCCCCCCCCCCACACGCTAATGGGTGGTCAGTCAACCCTCCCATCTGGAGAGCAACTGGGTGGTCAGTCAACCCTCCCATCTGGAGAGCTACTGGGTGGTCAGTCAACCCTCCCATCTGGAGAGCAACTGGGTGGTCAGTCAACCCTCCCATCTGGAGAGCTACTGGGTGGTCGGTCAACCCTCCCATCTGGAAAGCTACTGGGTGGTCGGTCAATCCTCCCATCTGGAGAGCTACTGGGTGGTCGGTCAACCCTCCCATCTGGAGAGCTACAGGGTGGTCGGTCAACCCTCCCATCTGGAGAGCTACTGGGTGGTCGGTCAACCCTCCCATCTGGAGAGCTACTGGGTGGTCGGTCAACCCTCCCATCTGGAGAGCTACTGGGTGGTCGGTCAACCCTCCCATCAACCCTGCTCAAACACACCGGAGTCAGTTTATTAAGGTCCTGTTGAGCAGCTGATTTTGTACAATGTGTTGTGTTCGAGCAGGGTTGGAGCAATAACCTGCACCCTCAGTGTCTCTCCTGGAGGATGGTTGGCCCACCCTGCAACATTACAACTACAACCAAATACTTTTTATGTTTAAAAAAAAAAATCCCTCATTCAATGAACATGGGATTCAATGACTAAGATGGTGAACTACAGTGCCTTGCGAAAGTATTCGGCCCCCTTGAACTTTGCGACCTTTTGCCATATTTCAGACTTCAAACATAAAGATATAAAACTGTATTTTTTTGTGAAGAATCAACAACAAGTGGGACACAATCATGAAGTGGAACGACATTTATTGGATATTTCAAACTTTTTTAACAAACCAAAAACTGAAAAATTGGGCGTGCAAAATTATTCAGCCCCCTTAAGTTAATACTTTGTAGCGCCACCTTTTGCTGCGATTACAGCTGTAAATCGCTTGGGGTATGTCTCTATCAGTTTTGCACATCGAGAGACTGACATTTTTTCCCCATTCCTCCTTGCAAAACAGCTTG
This sequence comes from Oncorhynchus clarkii lewisi, assembly GCF_045791955.1. Classification (NCBI taxonomy): domain Eukaryota; kingdom Metazoa; phylum Chordata; class Actinopteri; order Salmoniformes; family Salmonidae; genus Oncorhynchus; species Oncorhynchus clarkii. The sequence goes on from NC_092162.1 coordinate 73,282,747, forward strand.
AGCTCAGTGAGGTTGGATGGAGAGCATTTGTGAACAGCAGTTTTCCGTTCTTTCCACAGATTCTCAATTGGATTCAGGTCTGGACTTTGACTTGGCCATTCTAACACCTGGATATGTTTATTTTTGAACCATTCCATTGTAGATTTTGCTTTATGTTTTGGATCATTGTCTTGTTGGAAGACAAATCTCCGTCCCAGTCTCAGGTCTTTTGCAGACTCCATCAGGTTTTCTTCCAGAATGGTCCTGTATTTGGCTCCATCCATCTTCCCATCAATTTTAACCATCTTCCCTGTCCCTGCTGAAGAAAAGCAGGCCCAAACCATGATGCTGCCACCACCATGTTTGACAGTGGGGATGGTGTGTTCAGGGTGATGAGCTGTGTTGCTTTTACGCCAAACATAACATTTTGCATTGTAGCCAAAAAGTTCAATTTTGGTTTCATCTGACCAGAGCACCTTCTTCCACATGTTTGGTGTGTCTCCCAGGTGGCTTGTGGCAAACTTTAAACGACACTTTTTATGGATATCTTTAAGAAATGTCTTTCTTGCCACTCTTCCATAAAGGACAGATTTGTGCAATATACGACTGATTGTTGTCCTATGGACAGAGTCTCCCACCACAGCTGTAGATCTCTGCAGTTCATCCAGAGTGATCATGGGCCTCTTGGCTGCATCTCTGATCAGTCTTCTCTGAGTTCCTTGATGAAAACCTTCTCAAGAGCGCTCAGGACCTCTGACTGGGGCGAAGGTTCACCTTCCAATAGGACAACGACCCTAAGCACACAGCCAAGACAATGCAAGAGTGGCTTTGGGACAAGTCTCTGAATGTCCTTGAGTGGCCCAGCCAGAGGCCGGACTTGAACCCGATCGAATATCTCTGGAGACCTGAAAATAGCTATGAAGTGACGCTCCCCATCCAACCTGGCAGAGCTTGAGAGGATCTGCAGAGAAGAATGGGAGAAACTCCCCAAATACAGGTGTGCCAAGTTTATAGCATCATACCCAAGAAGACTCGAGGCTGTAAACTGCCAAAGGTACTTAAACAAAGTACTGAGTAAAGGGTCAGAATACTAATGTAAATGTGATATTTCAATTATTATTTTTATATACATTTGAAAATAAATCTAAAACCTATTTTTGCTTTGTCATTATGGGGTATTGTGATGTCATTATGGGGTATTGTGATGTCATTATGGGGTATTGTGATGTCATTATGGGGTATTGTGATGTCATTATGGGGTATTGTCATGTCATTATGGGGTATTGTCATGTCATTATGGGGTATTGTGATGTCCTTACGGGGTATTGTGATGTCATTATGGGGTATTGTGATGTCATTATGGGGTATTGTGATGTCATTATGGGGTATTGTGATGTCCTTTCGGGGTATTGTGATGTCATTATGGGGTATTGCAATGTCATTATGGGGTATTGTGATGTCATTATGGGGTATTGTGATGTCCTTTCGGGGTATTGTGATGTCATTATGGGGTATTGTAATGTCATTATGGGGTATTGTGATGTCATTATGGGGTATTGTGATGTCATTATGGGGTATTGTGTGTAGATTTTAATCCATTTTAGAATAAAGCTGTAATGTAACAAAATGTGAAAAAGTCAAGGGGTCTGAATACATTCCGAATGCTCTGTACATTATATATATATATACACTCAAGTATGTGGACACCTCTTCAAATTAGTGAATTCGGCTATTTTATCCACACCTGTTACTGACAGGTGTATAATTTCGAGCACACAGCCATGCAATCTCCATAGACAAATATCGGCAGTAGAATGAAGAGCTCAGTGACTTTTAACGTGGCACCATCATAAGATGCCACCTTTCCAACAAGTCAGTTCATCAAATCTCTGCTCTGCTAAAGCTTCCCTGGTCAACTGTGGGTGCTGTTATTGTGAAGTGGAAACGTCTAGGAGCAACAACGGCTCAGCCGCGAAGTGGTAGGCCATACAAGCTCACAAAGAACTTGACTGAGCTGCACAGAGCCCTGACTTCAGCTCCATCGAACACCTTTTGGGATGAATTGTAACGCCGACTGCGAGTCAGGCCTAATCACTTGTGGATGAATGGAAACAAGTCCCCGCAGCAATGTTCCAACATCTAGTGGAAATCCTTCCCAGAAGAGTGGAATCCTTCCCAGAAGAGTGGAGGCTGTTATAGCAGCAAAGGGGGGGGGGACCAACTCCATATTAATGCCCATGATTTTGCAATGAGATGTTGGATGAGCAGCTGTCCACGTACTTTTGGTCATGTAGTGTATGTGTCTGAAAGACAGGTCTATGTTTCTGGGTTATCTAACGATGTGATGTCCAATCAGATGCGAGGACAGTAGAGGGTCGTCCTTTATTATCCCTGCTTACACTGTCAGCATTTACCTGACCTATACTCCTCCATTCACGCCTCCTCTCCTCTCCTCTCCTCTCCTCTCCTCTCCTCTCCTCTCCTCTCCTCTCCTCTCCTCTCCTCTCCTCTCCTCTCCTCTCCTCTCCTCTCCTCTCCTCTCCTCTCCTCTCCTCTCCTCTCCTCTCCTCTCCTCTCCTCTCCTCTCCTCTCCTCTCCCCTCCCCTCCTCTCCTCTCCTCTCCTCTCCTCTCCTCTCCTCTCCTCTCCTAGTCTATTCTGTACTGTCCTCTTCTCCTCTCTTTCAATACCATACCAACTCTGCTTTTCCTGACTAACAACCAATAATCTTTCCCCTCCATTCTGTTGTGTTCTTTTGTTTTCTACAGCACCAAGCCCATACTAAATGGCTCTACATGACCTTACCTCTCGATCACACAAGCAGCTCTCTTCTAAGTTTCCCTACTATCTGATTGTTTTATTTGTCTTTGATAAGTCCGGACCGGTGACCTAGTTATTGTCCCAACGTCTGCTTTATGAGTGTTCCTAGAAGGGTGTTGCCACATGGAAGGCAACATAGTCTGGTTCAGTTCTCCATGTGAACAGCTGACTTAGATTGGCTTATGATTATGCAACCCTCAAACCGTAACAAAATGTTTGTTTCCATGAATCTATATGGATATGTGCTGCTTTATTGGGGGAAAGTTTTAGTTACAGTATTACGACTCTGATACTTTACAGTACTACGACTCTGATACTTTACGGTACTACGACTCTGATACTTTACAGTACTACGACTCTGATACTTTACAGTACTAGGACTCTGATACTTTAAAGTATTTAGACTCTGATACTTTACCGTACTAGGACTCTGATACTTTACAGTTCTACGACTCTGATACTTTGATACTTTACAGTACTTTACAGTACTACGACTCTGTAGTACTGCGCTCTACTCTACTGTACTGCGCTCTACTTTACTATACTGCGCTCTACTTTACTGAACTGCGCTCTACCCTACTGTACTGCGCTCTGCTTTACTGTACTGCGCTCTACTTTACTGTACTGTGCTCTACTTTACTGTCCTGCGCTCTACTTTACTGTACTGTGCTCTACTGTGCTCTACTGTACTGTGTTCTACTGTGTTCTACTGTACTGTGTTCTACTGTGTTCTACTGTACTGTGCTGTACTGTGTTCTACTGTACTATGTTCTACTGTGCTCTACTCTACTGTGCTCTACTGTACTGTGCTCTACTGTGCTCTACTGTTCTGTGTTCTACTGTGCTATACTGTACTGTGTTCTACTGTGCTCTACTGTGCTGTGTTCTACTGTTTTCTACTGTACTCTACTGTGCTGTGTTCTACGGTGCTCTACTGTGCTCTACTGTGTTCTACTGTGCTCTACTTTACTGTGTTCTACTGTGCTCTACTGTGCTGTGTTCTACTGTGTTCTACTGTGCTCTACTGTACTGTGCTCTACTGTGCTGTGTTCTACTGTGTTATACTGTGCTCTACTGTACTGTGCTCTACTGTGCTCTACTGTGCTGTGTTCTACTGTGCTCTACTGTACTGTGCTCTACTGTGCTGTGTTCTACTGTGCTCTACGGTGTTCTACTGTGTTCTACTATACTGTGTTCTATTGTGTTCTACTGTGTTCTACTGTGTTCTACTGTGCTCTACTGTGTTCTATTGTGTTCTACTGTGTTCTACTGTGCTGTGTTCTACTGTGCTCTACTGTGCTCTACTGTGCTCTACTGTGCTCTACTGTGCTAGTGAACTTTCATTAGCCCCCTCCTCATGAAGGAGAGAAATTAGACAATATTGTCACGCCCTGGTCTTAGTATTTTGTGTTTTCTTTATTATTTTGGTCAGGCCAGGGTGTGACATGGGTTTATTATGTGGTGTGTTTTGTCGTGTTTTTTTGTAGGTATTGGGATTGTGGTATAGTGGGGTTATTGGGATTGTGGTATAGTGGGGTTTTCTAGGAAAGTCTATGGTTGCCTGAAGTGGTTCTCAATCAGAGGCAGGTGTTTATCGTTGTCTCTGATTGGGAACCAAATTTAGGCAGCCATATTCTTTGAGTGTTTCGTGGGTGATTGTTCCTGTCTCTGTGTTTGTTTTGCACCAGTATAGGCTGTTAGGTTTTCGTGTTACGTTTCTTGTTTTTGTATTGTTCGTTTTTCATCTTTATGAAAGATGTATAAAAATTACCACGCTGCATTTTGGTCCGATCCCTGCTACACCTCCTCTTCAGAGGAATTGGAGAAAGAAATCCCTAACAGAATCACCCACCACAACACGACCAAGCGGCGTGGTGACAGGCAGCGGCAGGAGGAGCAGCGATCACAGGACTTCTGGACTTGGGAGGAGATATTGGATGGAAAGGGACTCTGGGCACAGCCTGGAGAATATTGCCGCCCCAAAGAAGAACTGGAGGCGGTGAAAGCGGAGAGGCGCTGGTATGAGGAAGTAGCACTGCGACGCGGATGGAAGCCCGAGAGTCAGCCCCAAAAATGTCTTGGGGGGGGGGGGGGGGGGGGGCTCACAGGGAGTATTGCTACACCAGGTAGGAGACCTGCGCAAACTTCCTGTGCTTACCGGGGGGCTAGAGAGACCGGGCAGGCACCGTGTTATGCTGTGGTGCGCACGGTGTCTCCAGTGCGGGTGCATAGCCCGGTGCGGTACATTCCAGCTCCGCGTATCGGCCGGGCTAGAGTAAGCATCGAGCCAAGTGTCATGAAGCCGGCTCTACGCATCTGGTCTCCAGTGCGTCTCCTTGGGCCGGCTTACATGGCACCAGCCTTGCGCACTGTGTCCCCGGTTCGCCTACATAGCCCAGTGCGGGCTATTCCACCTCGCCGCACTGGCAGGGCGACCGGGAGTATTCAACCAGGTAAGTTTGGGCAGTCTCCCGCCTGTTCAGCGCTGCCAGTCTGCAAGGAGCAGCCAGAGCTGCCAGTCTGCAAGGAGCTGCCAGTCTGCAAGGAGCTGCCAGTCTGCAAGGAGCTGCCAGTCTGCAAGGAGCTGCCAGTCTGCAAGGAGCTGCCAGAGCTGCCAGTCTGCAAGGAGCTGCCAGAGCTGCCAGTCTGCAAGGAGCTGCCAGAGCTGGCAGTCTGCAAGGAGCTGCCAGAGCTGCCAGTCTGCAAGGAGCTGCCAGAGCTGCCAGTCTGCAAGGAGCTGCCAGAGCTGCCAGTCTGCAGGATGCAGCCAGAGCTGCCAGTCTGCAAGGAGCCGCCAGAGCTGCCAGTCTGCAAGGAGCCGCCAGAGCTGCCAGTCTGCGAGGAGCCGCCAGAGCTGCCAGTCTGCGAGGAGCCGCCAGAGCTGCCAGTCTGCGAGGAGCCGCCAGAGCCGCCAGTCTGCATGGAGCAGCCAGAGCCACCAGTCAGCATGGAGCAGCCAGAGCCGCCAGTCAGCATGGAGCAGCCATTGCCGCCAGTCAGCATGGATTAGCCAGAGCCGCCAGTCAGCATGGATTAGCCAGAGCCGCCAGTCAGCATGGAGCAGCCAGAGCCGTCAGTCAGCATGGATCAGCCAGAGCCGTCAGTCAGCATGGAGCAGCCAGAGCCGTCAGTCAGCATGGAGCAGCCAGAGCCGTCAGCCAGCATGGAGCAGCCAGAGCCGTCAGTCAGCATGGAGCAGCCAGAGCCGCCAGTCAGCATGAAGCAGCCAGAGCTGCCAGTCAGCATGGAGCAGCCAGTGCCGCCAGTCTTCCAGGATCCGCCAGTCAGCCAGGATCTTCCAGATCCGCCAGTCAGCCAGGATCCGCTATTCAGCCAGGGTCCGCCATTCAGCCAGGATACGCCAGTCAGCCAGGATCTGCCAGAACTGCCAGTCAGCCAGGATCTTCCAGATCCGCCAGTCAGCCAGGATCCACTATTCAGCCAGGGTCCGCCATTCAGCCAGGATACGCCAGTCAGCCAGGATCTGCCAGAACTGCCAGTCAGCCAGGATCTGCCAGAGCCGCCAGTCAGCCTGGATCTGCCAGAACCACCAGTCAGCCTGGATCTTCCAGTTCCATTAACCTGCCTGAGCTTCCTCTCAGTACTGTGCTTCTCCTCAGTCCCGAGCTGCCCCTCAGTCCCGAGCTACCCCTCAGTCCAGAGCTGCCCCTCAGTCCAGAGCTGCCCCTCAGTCCAGTGGGGTCCTTGGTGAGGGTTACTAGGCCAAGGTCGGCGGTGAGGGTCGCCTATCTAGGGACGCGATGCAAATGGACTAAGACTTTGTTGGAGTGGGGTCCACGTCCCGCGCCGGAGCCGCCACCGTGGACAGACGCCCACCCGGACCCTCCCCAATGGGTTTAGGTGTGCGGCCGGGAGTCCGCACCTTGGGGTGGGGGGGGTTCTGTCATGCCCTGGTCTTAGTATTTTGTGTTTTCTTTATTATTTTAGTCAGGCCAGGGTGTGACATGGGTTTATTATCTGGTGTGTTTTGTCATGTTTTTTTTGTAGGTATTGGGATTGTGGTATAGTGGTGTTTTCTAGGAAAGTCTATGGTTGCCTGAAGTGGTTCTCAATCAGAGGCAGGTGTTTATCGTTGTCTCTGATTAGGAACCATATTTAGGCAGCCATATTCTTTGAGTGTTTGGTGGGTGATTGTTCCTGTCTCTGTGTTTGTTTTTCACCAGTATAGGCTGTTAGGTTTTCGTGTTACGTTTCTTGTTTTTGTATTGTTCGTTTTTCATCTTTATGAAAGATGTATAAAAATTACCACGCTGCATTTTGGTCCGATCCCTGCTACACCTCCTCTTCAGAGGAATTGGAGAAAGAAATCCCTAACAAATATCTTGAAGATATGGGGGTTTTGGTAACAGAATGACAAGTTACTAGGCAATGTTTCTTAAACTTACAGAAAGCAAATTATTTCTCCAAAACTGAACATTAATGTTGTCAGGGGTCGTTGCTTCAACATTATTATGTTTTTATGTATTTATAATAAATTTCAAGACTTTTTCTAGTTGATGGTTATTTTTAAGACCCCTTATCCATCTGCGTGACCAGAAATCAAATTATTTATAATTTTTAGGATGGAAAACATGTCTACTGAATGCCTGAATTTCCCAAAAAATATAGACTCTTAGCTTTTATTTGACAGACTACTTTATTAGATAGACTCTGTTACATACCTGATCAAGGTGTAGAATACATAGACTCTGTTACATACCTGATGAAGGTGTAGACCGTGTTACATACCTGATGAAGGTGTAGAATAGATAGACTCTGTTACATACCTGATCAAGGTGTAGAATACATAGACTCTGTTACATACCTGATGAAGGTGTAGACCGTGTTACATACCTGATGAAGGTGTAGAATAGATAGACTCTGTTACATACCTGATGAAGGTGTAGAATAGATAGACTCTGTTACATACCTGATGAAGGTGTAGAATACATAGACTCTGTTACATACCTGATGAAGGTGTAGACTCTGTTACATACCTGATGAAGGTGTAGAATACATAGACTCTGTTACATACCTGATGAAGGTGTAGAATAGATAGACTCTGTTACATACCTGATGAAGGTGTAGACTCTGTTACATACCTGATGAAGGTGTATAATAGATAGACTGTTACATACCTGATGAAGGTGTAGAATAGATAGACTCTTTTACATACCTGATGAAGGTGTATAATAGATAGACTCTGTTACATACCTGATGAAGGTGTAGAATAGATAGACTCTGTTACATACCTGATGAAGGTGTATAATAGATAGACTCTGTTACATACCTGATGAAGGTGTAGAATAGATAGACTCTGTTACACACCTGATGAAGGTGTAGAATAGATAGACTCTGTTACATACCTGATGAAGGTGTAGAATAGATAGACTCTGTTACATACCTGATGAAGGTGTAGACCGTGTTACATACCTGATGAAGGTGTAGAATACATAGACTCTGTTACATACCTGATGAAGGTGTAGAATAGATAGACTCTGTTACATACCTGAGGAAGGTGTAGAATAGATAGACTCTGTTACATACCTGATGAAGGTGTAGAATATATAGACTCTGTTACATCCCTGATGAAGGTGTAGAATAGATAGACTCTGTTACATACCTGATGAAGGTGTAGAATAGATAGACTCTGTTACATACCTGATGAAGGTGTAGACCGTGTTACATACCTGATGAATGTGTAGAATACATAGACTCTGTTACATACCTGATGAAGGTGTATAATAGATAGACTCTGTTACATACCTGATGAAGGTGTAGAATAGATAGACTCTGTTACATACCCGATGAAGGTGTAGAATAGATAGACTCTGTTACATACCTGATGAAGGTGTAGAATAGATAGACTCTGTTACATACCTGATGAAGGTGTAGAATAGATAGACTCTGTTACATACCTGATGAAGGTGTAGAATAGATAGACTCTGTTACATACCTGATGAAGGTGTAGAATAGATAGACTCTGTTACATATCTGATGAAGGTGTAGACCGTGTTACATACCTGATGAAGGTGTAGAATACATAGACTCTGTTACATACCTGATGAAGGTGTAGAATAGATAGACTCTGTTACATACCTGATGAAGGTGTAGAATAGATAGACTCTGTTACATACCTGATGAAGGTGTAGAATAGATAGACTCTGTTACATACCTGATGAAGGTGTAGACCGTGTTATATACCTGATGAAGGTGTAGACTCTGTTACATACCTGATGAAGGTGTAGACTCTGTTACATACCTGATGAAGGTGTAGACTCTGTTACATACCTGATGAAGGTGTAGAATAGATAGACTCTGTTACATACCTGATGAAGGTGTAGAATAGATAGACTCTGTTACATACCTGATGAAGGTGTAGAATAGATAGACTCTGTTACATACCTGATGAAGGTGTAGAATAGATAGACTCTGTTACATACCTGATGAAGGTGTAGACCGTGTTACATACCTGATGAAGGTGTAGACCGTGTTACATACCTGATGAAGGTGTAGAATAGATAGACTCTGTTACATACCTGATGAAGGTGTAGAATAGATAGACTCTGTTACATACCTGATGAAGGTGTAGACCGTGTTACATACCTGATGAAGGTGTAGACTCTGTTACATACCTGATGAAGGTGTAGACCGTGTTACATACCTGATGAAGGTGTAGACCGTGTTACATACCTGATGAAGGTGTAGACTCTGTTACATACCTGATGAAGGTGTAGACCGTGTTACATACCTGATGAAGGTGTAGACCGTGTTACATACCTGATGAAGGTGTAGACGGTGTTACATACCTGATGAAGGTGTAGACTGTGTTACATACCTGATGAAGGTGTAGACCGTGTTACATACCTGATGAAGGTGTAGACCGTGTTACATATCTGATGAAGGTGTAGACTCTGTTACATACCTGATGAAGGTGTAGACCGTGTTACATACCTGATGAAGGTGGAGACCGTGTTACATACCTGATGAAGGTGTAGACCGTGTTACATACCTGATGAAGGTGTAGACCGTGTTACATACCTGATGAAGGTGTAGACCGTGTTACATACCTGATGAAGGTGTAGACCGTGTTACATACCTGATGAAGGTGTAGACCGTGTTACATACCTGATGAAGGTGTAGACCGTGTTACATACCTGATGAAGGTGTAGACCGTGTTACATACCTGATGAAGGTGTAGACCGTGTTACATACCTGATGAAGGTGTAGACCGTGTTACATACCTGATGAAGGTGTAGACCGTGTTACATACCTGATGAAGGTGTAGACCGTGTTACATACCTGATGAAGGTGTAGACCGTGTTACATACCTGATGAAGGTGTAGAATACATAGACTCTGTTGGTGGTTTCTATACTTTTATTACTGCAAGCCAGGTTAAGGACCGTTTTCATTTTGAAAAGCTATTTAAAGTAGAATTTGAATTGTTATTTTTTGTTTTAAGGATATTGTTCTCAAAACACCTAGGCCTAAACTGTTAGAAACATCCACCCCCTCTCTCCTAAACTGATAGAAACATCCACCCCTCTCTCCTAAACTGATAGAAACATCCACCCCTCTCTCCTAAACTGTTAGAAACATCCACCGCTCTCTCCTAAACTGATAGAAACATCCACCCCCTCTCTCATAAACTGATAAAGATCCACCCCTCTCTCCTAAACTGTTAGAAACATCCACCCCTCTCTCCTAAACTGATAGAAACATCTCCTAAACTGATATAAACATCCACCCCTCTCTCCTAAACTGATAGAAACATCCACCCCCTCTCTCCTAAACTGATAGAAACATCCACCCCTCTCTCCTAAACTGATAGAAACATCCACCCCTCTCTCCTAAACTGATAGAAACATCCACCCCTCTCTCCTAAACTGTTAGAAACATCCACCCCCTCTCCTAAACTGATAGAAACATCCACCCCTCTCTCCTAAACTAATAGAAACATCCACCCCTCTCTCCTAAACTGATAGAAACATCTCCTAAACTGATAGAAACATCCACCCCCTCTCTCCTAAACTGTTAGAAACATCCACCCCTCTCTCCTAAACTGTTAGAAACATCCACCCCTCTCTCCTAAACTGTTAGAAACATCCACCCCTCTCTCCTAAACTGTTAGAAACATCCACCCCTCTCTCCTAAACTGATAGAAACATCCACCCCCTCTCTCCTAAACTGATAGAAACATCCACCCCTCTCTCCTAAACTGATAGAAACATCCACCCCCTCTCTCCTAAACTGATAGAAACATCCACCCCTCTCTCCTAAACTGATAGAAACATCCACCCCTCTCTCCTAAACTGATAGAAACATCCACCCCTCTCTCCTAAACTGTTAGAAACATCCACCCCTCTCTCCTAAACTGATAGAAACATCCACCCCTCTCTCCTAAACTAATAGAAACATCCACCCCTCTCTCCTAAACTGATAGAAACATCTCCTAAACTGATAGAAACATCCACCCCCTCTCTCCTAAACTGTTAGAAACATCCACCCCTCTCTCCTAAACTGTTAGAAACATCCACCCCTCTCTCCTAAACTGTTAGAAACATCCACCCCTCTCTCCTAAACTGTTAGAAACATCCACCCCTCTCTCCTAAACTGATAGAAACATCCACCCCCTCTCTCCTAAACTGATAGAAACATCCACCCCTCTCTCCTAAACTGATAGAAACATCCACCCCCTCTCTCCTAAACTGATAGAAACATCTCATAAACTGTTAGAAACATCCACCCCTCTCTCCTAAACTGATAGAAACATCCACCCCTCTCTCCTAAACTTTTAGAAACATTCACCCCTCTCTCCTAAACTGATATAAACATCCACCCCTCTCTCCTAAACTGATAGAAACATCCACCCCTCTCTCCTAAACTGTTAGAAACATCCACCCCTCTCTCCTAAACTGATAGAAACATCCACCCCCTCTCTCCTAAACTGTTAGAAACATCCACCCCTCTCTCCTAAACTGATAGAAACATCCACCCCCTCTCTCCCAGACTATCAGGAATAGGCCTGTTCAGGGCCCTGATTGGTCAGTGGCAGTTTGTGAACTTTGCACTTTTGAGATATGCACACCTCCCCCTGTTTTCTTTTCAGCAGTTTGTTTGTTCACATGTAAGGCCACTCCTTAGGATGACTGGACTCTGACACCACTGGTCTCCTTAGGATGACTGGTGTCTGACACCACTGTTCTCCTTAGGATGACTGGACTCTGACACCACTGGTCTCCTTAGGATGACTGGTCTCTGACACCACTGTTCTCCTTAGGATGACTGGTCTCTGACACCACTGTTCTCCTTAGGACGACTGGTATCTGACACCACTGTTCTCCTTAGGATGACTGGTCTCTGACACCACTGTTCTCCTTAGGATGACTGGTCTCTGACACCACTGGTCTCCTTAGGATGACTGGTATCTGACACCACTGTTCTCCTTAGGATGACTGGTCTCTGACACCACTGTTCTCCTTAGGATGACTGGTCTCTGACACCACTGTTCTCCTTAGGATGACTGGTCTCTGACACCACTGTTCTCCTTAGGATGACTGGTATCTGACACCACTGTTCTCCTTAGGGTGACTGGTATCTGACACCACTGTTCTCCTTAGGATGACTGGTATCTGACACCACTGTTCTCCTTAGGATGACTGGTATCTGACACCACTGTTCTCCTTAGGATGACTGGTATCTGACACCACTGTTCTCCTTAGGGTGACTGGTATCTGACACCGCTGTTCTCCTTAGGATGACTGGTATCTGACACCACTGTTCTCCTTAGGATGACTGGTCTCTGACACCACACAACACTGTTCGTTGCCCTCCTCTCCAATCAGAGAGAGAGAGAGATTCCTGTTGCTAGATGAGTCCAAATAGCTGGTCAGGAAGAATAGGGAGATTTTACCTCAGAAAGACTAACCATTCAGGGTAGGAGTCCTTGACGCAGCATAAGCCTAGTCCTGAAGTGACAATCAAAAATAATATATTTAGTGTGTAATGTTCACTATATAGGGGTTTAGTTCTGTTCCTATTGGTTTAGTGTGTAATGTTCACTATATAGGGGTTTAGTTCTGTTCCTATTGGTTTAGTGTGTAATGTTCACTATATAGGGGTTTAGTTCTGTTCCTATTGGTTTAGTGGGTAATGTTCACTATATAGGGGTTTAGTTCTGTTCCTATTGGTTTAGTGTGTAATGTTCACTATATAGGGGTTTAGTTCTGTTCCTATTGGTTTAGTGGGTAATGTTCACTGTATAGGGGTTTAGTTCTGTTCCTATTGGTTTAGTGGGTAATGTTCACTATATAGGGGTTTAGTTCTGTTCCTATTGGTTTAGTGGGTAATGTTCACTATATAGGGGTTTAGTTCTGTTCCTATTGGTTTAGTGTGTAATGTTCACTATATAGGGGTTTAGTTCTGTTCCTATTGGTTTAGTGGGTAATGTTCACTATATAGGGGTTTAGTTCTGTTCCTATTGGTTTAGTGTGTAATGTTCACTATATAGGGGTTTAGTTCTGTTCCTATTGGTTTAGTGGGTAATGTTCACTATATAGGGGTTTAGTTCTGTTCCTATTGGTTTAGTGTGTAATGTTCACTATATAGGGGTTTAGTTCTGTTCCTATTGGTTTAGTGGGTAATGTTCACAATATAGGGGTTTAGTTCTGTTCCTATTGGTTTAGTGGGTAATGTTCACTATATAGGGGTTTAGTTCTGTTCCTATTGGTTTAGTGGGTAATGTTCACTATATAGGGGTTTAGTTCTGTTCCTATTGGTTTAGTGTGTAATGTTCACTATATAGGGGTTTAGTTCTGTTCCTATTGGTTTAGTGGGTAATGTTCACTATATAGGGGTTTAGTTCTGTTCCTATTGGTTTAGTGGGTAATGTTCACTATATAGGGGTTTAGTTCTGTTCCTATTGGTTTAGTGGGTAATGTTCACTATATAGGGGTTTAGTTCTGTTCCTATTGGTTTAGTGTGTAATGTTCACTATATAGGGGTTTAGTTCTGTTCCTATTGGTTTAGTGGGTAATGTTCACTATATAGGGGTTTAGTTCTGTTCCTATTGGTTTAGTGGGTAATGTTCACTATATAGGGGTTTAGTTCTGTTCCTATTGGTTTAGTGTGTAATGTTCACTATATAGGGGTTTAGTTCTGTTCCTATTGGTTTAGTGTGTAATGTTCACTATATAGGGGTTTAGTTCTGTTCCTATTGGTTTAGTGGGTAATGTTCACTATATAGGGGTTTAGTTCTGTTCCTATTGGTTTAGTGTGTAATGTTCACTATATAGGGGTTTAGTTCTGTTCCTATTGGTTTAGTGGGTAATGTTCACTATATAGGGGTTTTGTTCTGTTCCTATTGGTTTAGTGGGTAATGTTCACTATTTAGGGGGTTAGTTCTGTTCCTATTGGTTTAGTGTGTAATGTTCACTATATAGGGGTTTAGTTCTGTTCCTATTGGTTTAGTGGGTAATGTTCACTATATAGGGGTTTAGTTCTTTTCCTATTGGTTTAGTGGGTAATGTTCACTATATAGGGGTTTAGTTCTGTTCCTATTGGTTTAATGGGTAATGTTCACTATATAGGGGTTTAGTTCTGTTCCTATTGGTTTAGTGTGTAATGTTCACTATATAGGGGTTTAGTTCTGTTCCTATTGGTTTAGTGGGTAATGTTCACTATATAGGGGTTTAGTTCTGTTCCTATTGGTTTAGTGTGTAATGTTCACTATATAGGGGTTTAGTTCTGTTCCTATTGGTTTAGTGGGTAATGTTCACTATATAGGGGTTTAGTTCTGTTCCTATTGGTTTAGTGGGTAATGTTCACTATATAGGGGTTTAGTTCTGTTCCTATTGGTTTAGTGGGTAATGTTCACTATTTAGGGGGTTAGTTCTGTTCCTATTGGTTTAGTGTGTAATGTTCACTATATAGGGGTTTAGTTCTGTTCCTATTGGTTTAGTGGGTAATGTTCACTATATAGGGGTTTAGTTCTGTTCCTATTGGTTTAGTGGGTAATGTTCACTATATAGGGGTTTAGTTCTGTTCCTATTGGTTTAATGGGTAATGTTCACTATATAGGGGTTTAGTTCTGTTCCTATTGGTTTAGTGTGTAATGTTCACTATATAGGGGTTTAGTTCTGTTCCTATTGGTTTAGTGGGTAATGTTCACTATATAGGGGTTTAGTTCTGTTCCTATTGGTTTAGTGTGTAATGTTCACTATATAGGGGTTTAGTTCTGTTCCTATTGGTTTAGTGGGTAATGTTCACTATATAGGGGTTTAGTTCTGTTCCTATTGGTTTAGTGTGTAATGTTCACTATATAGGGGTTTAGTTCTGTTCCTATTGGTTTAGTGGGTAATGTTCACTATATAGGGGTTTAGTTCTGTTCCTATTGGTTTAGTGTGTAATGTTCACTATATAGGGGTTTAGTTCTGTTCCTATTGGTTTAGTGTGTAATGTTCACTATATAGGGGTTTAGTTCTGTTCCTATTGGTTTAGTGGGTAATGTTCACTATATAGGGGTTTAGTTCTGTTCCTATTGGTTTAGTGTGTAATGTTCACTATATAGGGGTTTAGTTCTGTTCCTATTGGTTTAGTGGGTAATGTTCACTATATAGGGGTTTAGTTCTGTTCCTATTGGTTTAGTGGGTAATGTTCACTATTTAGGGGGTTAGTTCTGTTCCAATTGGTTTAGTGTGTAATGTTCACTATATAGGGGTTTAGTTCTGTTCCTATTGGTTTAGTGGGTAATGTTCACTATATAGGGGTTTAGTTCTGTTCCTATTGGTTTAGTGGGTAATGTTCACTATATAGGGGTTTAGTTCTGTTCCTATTGGTTTAATGGGTAATGTTCACTATATAGGGGTTTAGTTCTGTTCCTATTGGTTTAGTGTGTAATGTTCACTATATAGGGGTTTAGTTCTGTTCCTATTGGTTTAGTGGGTAATGTTCACTATATAGGGGTTTAGTTCTGTTCCTATTGGTTTAGTGTGTAATGTTCACTATATAGGGGTTTAGTTCTGTTCCTATTGGTTTAGTGGGTAATGTTCACTATATAGGGGTTTAGTTCTGTTCCTATTGGTTTAGTGGGTAATGTTCACTATATAGGGGTTTAGTTCTGTTCCTATTGGTTTAGTGGGTAATGTTCACTATATAGGGGGTTAGTTCTGTTCCTATTGGTTTAGTGTGTAATGTTCACTATATAGGGGTTTAGTTCTGTTCCTATTGGTTTAGTGGGTAATGTTCACTATATAGGGGTTTAGTTCTGTTCCTATTGGTTTAGTGGGTAATGTTCACTATATAGGGGTTTAGTTCTGTTCCTATTGGTTTAGTGGGTAATGTTCACTATATAGGGGTTTAGTTCTGTTCCTATTGGTTTAGTGTGTAATGTTCACTATATAGGGGTTTAGTTCTGTTCCTATTGGTTTAGTGGGTAATGTTCACTATATAGGGGTTTAGTTCTGTTCCTATTGGTTTAGTGTGTAATGTTCACTATATAGGGGTTTAGTTCTGTTCCTATTGGTTTAGTGGGTAATGTTCACTATATAGGGGTTTAGTTCTGTTCCTATTGGTTTAGTGTGTAATGTTCACTATATAGGGGTTTAGTTCTGTTCCTATTGGTTTAGTGTGTAATGTTCACTATATAGGGGTTTAGTTCTGTTCCTATTGGTTTAGTGTGTAATGTTCACTATATAGGGGTTTAGTTCTGTTCCTATTGGTTTAGTGTGTAATGTTCACTATATAGGGGTTTAGTTCTGTTCCTATTGGTTTAGTGTGTAATGTTCACTATATATTGGTTTATTGGTTTAGTGTGTAATGTTCACTATATAGGGGTTTAGTTCTGTTCCTATTGGTTTAGTGTGTAATGTTCACTATATAGGGGTTTAGTTCTGTTCCTATTGGTTTAGTGGGTAATGTTCACTATATAGGGGTTTAGTTCTGTTCCTATTGGTTTAGTGTGTAATGTTCACTATATAGGGGTTTAGTTCTGTTCCTATTGGATTCGTGTGTAATGTTCACTATATAGGGGACTAGTTCTGTTCCTATTGGTTTAGTGTGTAATGTTCACTATATAGGGGTTTAGTTCTGTTCCTATTGGTTTAGTGTGTAATGTTCACTATATAGGGGTTTAGTTCTGTTCCTATTGGTTTAGTGGGTAATGTTCACTATATAGGGGTTTAGTTCTGTTCCTATTGGTTTAGTGGGTAATGTTCACTATATAGGGGTTTAGTTCTGTTCCTATTGGTTTAGTGTGTAATGTTCCCTATATAGGGGTTTAGTTCTGTTCCTATTGGTTTAGTGGGTAATGTTCACTAAATAGGGGTTTAGTTCTGTTCCTATTGGTTTAGTGTGTAATGTTCACTATATAGGGGTTTAGTTCTGTTCCTATTGGTTTAGTGGGTAATGTTCACTATATAGGGGTTTAGTTATGTTCCTATTGGTTTAGTGGGTAATGTTCACTATATAGGGGTTTAGTTCTGTTCCTATTGGTTTAGTGTGTAATGTTCACTATATAGGGGTTTAGTTCTGTTCCTATTGGTTTAGTGTGTAATGTTCACTATATAGGGGTTTAGTTCTGTTCCTATTGGTTTAGTGGGTAATGTTCACTATATAGTAGTTTAGTTCTGTTCCTATTGGTTTAGTGTGTAATGTTCACTATATAGGGGTTTAGTTCTCCTATGTAAATACTTCATTCCACTTATTCAATAGCTAGCATACGTTCATTCATATTTAATTCAGTTTGAATATCCCTGTTTGTCTACCAGTTGAGGTCCTGCTGTGCTGCGCCCATCTGCTATTTGACATCTATTAAAGCCTTGTTCACATTGCCAGTTTGATGTGAATCAAAAATCTGATTTAGTTTTTTCCATATCCGATTCGAATCTGTTCATTTTTTCCTGCAGTCTGAACGGCCCCAAAAAATCTACATTGTAACATAGTAATTGTAACATAGTAATTGTAACATAGTAATTGTAACATTGTAATTGTAACATAGTAATTGTAACATAGTAATTGTAACATAGTAATTGTAACATAGTAATTGTAACATAGTAATTGTAACATAGTAATTGTAACATAGTAATTGTATCATAGTAATTGTAACATTGTAATTGTAACATAGTAAATGTAACATAGTGTCGTGTCTTTGGCTATGCCGGATTAAGTGATATTAGTTATTATCTGAACCATTCTGACATAGGACCGTCGTCCTCACATCCTCGGAACTGGAGGTTCATTGTCATCAAGGGCTTATATAGGAAGGGGGGGGGGGGGGCGTGTTTGAAAAGTTTTATAGCCCTTGTCCCTTCACAGGGGAGGGCCACTGATTGAGCAGAGCACTATCTTATGAAACCCCAATTCTCACATTTTAGAAGCTAAAATCACATTTCATCCCATCACAAATAATTTTATATTCAAACATTTAAATTGAACAACAATTCCATGTGACTTCGATAACTACAATGTGTAGACTTTCCACTGTAGAGTTTATGTCATCTTATCATTGATGAGAATGTCTCAGATGACAACCGAACTGACGTCATATTCATTAAGTACCACCGCATATGTTCAATTGGTCGGATTACCAGAATATAGTTAATTTCTCCTCACCTTCTGATGTTCCCAGAATCTCTATGTTAACCAAGGGTTTTGCAAATATAACATCAGTAGGGTAGAGAGAAAAAAAGGGGGGAAGAGGTATTCATAAACCTACCCCCAGGCCAACGTCATGACAATAGTAATTTAACATAATAATTGTAACATAGTAATTGTAACATAGTAATTGTAACATAGTAATTGTAACATAGTAATTGTAACATAGTAATTGTAACATAGTAATTGTAACATAGTAATTGTAACATAGTAATTGTAACATAGTAATTGTAACATAGTAATTGTAACATAGTAATTGTATCATAGTAATTGTAACATAGTAATTGTAACATAGTAATTGTAACATAGTAATTGTAACATAGTAATTGTAACATAGTAATTGTTCTGTGATATAACAGTCTCCGGAAACCTGTGCTATCTTGTTCCAGCTCTACTACCATGTCTAAGGACACAGCTCCCTGTGCTGTCCTTTGTATGATGTATTGAGCATCTCTGTGCTGTCCTTTGTATGATGTATAGACCATCTCTGTGCTGTCCTTTGTATGATGTATAGACCATCTCTGTGCTGTCCTCTGTATGATGTATTGAGCATCTCTGTGCTGTCCTTTGTATGATGTATTGAGCATCTCTGTGCTGTCCTTTGTATGATGTATTGACCATCTCTGTGCTCTGTGCTGTCCTCTGTATGATGTATTGACCATCTCTGTGCTCTGTGATGTCCTCTGTATGATGTATTGACCATCTCTGTGCTCTGTGCTGTCCTCTGTATGATGTATTGACCATCTCTGTGCTCTGTACTGTCCTCTGTATGATGTATTGACCATCTCTGTGCTGTCCTTTGTATGATGTATTGAGCATCTCTGTGCTGTCCTCTGTATGATGTATTGAGCATCTCTGTGCTGTCCTTTGTATGATGTATTGACCATCTCTGTGCTCTGTGCTATCCTTTGTATGATGTATTGACCATCTATGTGCTGTCTCGTGTCTCTTCTAGGTTTGCCACCATGTCTAAGGCCACAGCGAACAAGCTGCACTGGCGTTCCAAGGTGCAGGAGAGTTTTGTTCCCCTGGGAGATGGGTCTGGAGAGCTGGGTGTAGCCATCGGGGGCGGGGCTGACTACGGAGAGTTCCCTTTCGTCACCGCAGCACCGGGAGGCGGGACCACGGTGGGTGATGTCATACTGGAGATCGGGGGTACGCCCGTCCTGGGCATGACGCTAGGAGACGTGAGAGGGGTCCTCAACTCATGCCCCCATCCCATACGGATTAAAACTGTCTCTCCAGGTACTGGAATTAATTTACAAAACATCACTTTATAGCTCTCCAGAGCCCGTCTTCATAAAGTGTCTTTAGGTAGGATTGTTGATCTATGGTCAGTTTTGTCTTTTAGATCATAATGGATCAGATTACATGGAGAGGGGGGACCTGATAATATATCATAATGAATCAGATTACATGGAGAGGGGGGGGGGCCTGATCCTAGATCATAATGAATCAGATTACATGGAGAGGAGACCTGATCCTAGATCATAATGAATCAGATTACATGGAGAGGAGGGACCTGATAATATATCATAATGAATCAGATTACATGGAGAGGGGGGGGACCTGATCCTAGATCATAATGAATCAGATTACATGGAGAGGGAGAACCTTATCCTAGATCATAATGAATCAGATTACATGGAGAGGGGGGACCTGATCCTAGATCATAATGAATCAGATTACATGGAGAGAGGGGGGGTGGGCCTGATCCTAGATCAGCACTTCTAGACCTACTCTGAGACGCGTTATGAATACAGACCTAGTTCTCTAGCAATTCAATTACAGACTATCTTTTCCCTTCTGAATCACCAACAACATACAGATGCAGGATCTTAATTTGATCACCCTGTTGCAGGAGAACTTTCTTGCAATTCTTGCAATTTTTTTCTTGTAGTTTATTTGAGGTTTTAAAAGGCTTCTCAAGTTTGTAATTTCCACTTTCCAGACTAGATGTTCCCTTATGAAAATGTGTCATCCATACACAACTGTCCGTTTTTTATAATTCACATTTTAATTCTAATGTCCTGTTGCTCCGGGATTATTTTCTTCCTGCTGTAGCAAACTGGCTCAATTTAAGATCCTACATGTGTAGTGATGTAGCTGTATGGGTGGTAAAGCTGACCCAGCAGTAAACTACACACTTCATTAACAACAGGATTCTCCGAGCAGACTCCTCTGATGGGATGTGTTTATTAGTTGGCTGACAGCCATTTCTTCCTAGCTGGCCTCTACATTCCATTAAAGAGGACACTGCAGTTCAGACAATAACAAAGAAGCACCCCATCACTCATTTGGTAAATATCCGCGTTTGTTTACAAATTCATATATATTTCTTTACAAACAAAGGGGGTAAACAAGCTTGTATTTTGGGTTTTGATAAAGTTATGAAAATAAGATCATGGGAGATTTAAAAAAAATTATAATCATCTAGTTTTAGTGGGTATATATCATAAATATGAAAGTCCTAAAATTGATGTCTTAATCACAGATTGACCATTTAATGAAATGTGTGTGACAACTGTCCTGTTCTACTGTCCTGTACTACTGTCCTGTACTACTGTCCTGTACTACTGTACTACTGTACTACTGTCCTGTACTACTGTCCTGTACTACTGTCCTGTACTACTATCCTGTACTACTGTCCTGTACTGCTGTCCTGTACTACTGTACTACTGTCCTGTACTACTATCCTGTACTACTGTCCTGTACTACTGTTCTACTGTCCTGTACTACTGTCCTGTACTACTGTCCTGTACTGCTGTCCTGTACTGCTGTCCTGTACTACTGTCCTGTACTACTGTCCTGTACTACTGTACTACTGTCCTGTACTACTGTACTACTGTCCTGTACTACTGTACTACTGTACTGTACTACTGTCCTGTTCTACTGTCCTGTACTGCTGTCCTGTACTGCTGTCCTGTACTACTGTCCTGTACTACTGTCCTGTACTACTGTCCTGTACTGCTGTCCTGTACTACTGTCCTGTACTACTATCCTGTACTACTGTCCTGTACTACTGTCCTGTACTACTGTCCTGTACTGCTGTCCTGTACTGCTGCCCTGTACTACTGTCCTGTACTACTGTCCTGTACTACTGTCCTGTACTGCTGTCCTGTACTGCTGTCCTGTACTACTGTCCTGTACTACTGTCCTGTACTACTGTCCTGTACTGCTGTCCTGTACTACTGTACTACTGTCCTGTACTACTGTCCTGTACTACTGTTCTACTGTCCTGTACTACTGTTCTACTGTCCTGTACTGCTGTCCTGTACTACTGTCCTGTACTGCTGTACTGCACTGCTGTCCTGTACTGCTGTCCTGTACTACTGTCCTGTACTACTGTTCTACTGTCCTGTACTACTGTCCCGTACTACTGTCCTGTACTACTGTCCTGTACTACTGTTCTACTGTCCTGTACTACTGTCCTGTACTACTGTCCTGTACTACTGTCCTGTACTACTGTTCTACTGTCCTGTACTGCTGTCCTGTACTACTGTCCTGTACTACTGTACTACTGTCCTGTACTACTGTACTACTGTCCTGTACTACTGTCCTGTACTGCTGTCCTGTAATACTGTACTACTGTCCTGTACTACTGTCCTGTACTACTGTTCTACTGTCCTGTACTGCTGTCTTGTACTACTGTCCTGTACTACTGTCCTGTACTACTGTCCTGTACTACTGTCCTGTACTACTGTACTACTGTCCTGTACTACTGTCCTGTACTACTGTCCTGTACTACTGTTCTACTGTCCTGTACTACTGTCCTGTACTACTGTTCTACTGTCCTGTACTACTGTCCTGTACTACTGTCCTGTACTACTGTCCTGTACTACTGTACTACTGTCCTGTACTACTGTCCTGTACTACTGTACTACTGTCCTGTACTACTGTCCTGTACTACTGTCCTGTACTACTGTCCTGTACTACTGTTCTACTGTCCTGTACTACTGTCCTGTACTACTGTTCTACTGTCCTGTACTACTGTCCTGTACTACTGTCCTGTACTACTGTCCTGTACTACTGTACTACTGTCCTGTACTACTGTCCTGTACTACTGTACTACTGTCCTGTACTACTGTCCTGTACTACTGTCCTGTACTACTGTCCTGTACTACTGTTCTACTGTCCTGAACTACTGTACTACTGTACTACTGTCCTGTACTACTGTCCTGTACTACTGTCCTGTACTACTGTCCTGTACTACTGTACTACTGTCCTGTACTACTGTCCTGTACTACTGTCCTGTACTACTGTCCTGTACTACTGTCCTGTACACATGTCCTCTACTGTATGCTTATTGTTATTGTCCAACGTTTGGTTATTTTTTACCCCTGGTTATTGTTGTTGCTGGTGTCCCGGTGACAATGTTGATTCTTATTATTTTCATATTGTAAATATCCAAAATAATCTTTGGCAAAATGTACATTGTTGCGTCATGCCAATAAAGCAAGTTGAATTGAGAGAGATTTTGTTATGTTTTTATTTTGTAGGAAGATGTTCCCGTGTTTCTCTGCCTCTTGTTTCTTCATGTTATGTCTCTGTGTGATGACATGGTACATGGAGGGAACAGCACACTAATTCAGCCCGCAGCGGTGTGGGTGGCATAAAGAGGTCACCGCAGCGGTGTAGGGGGCATAAAGAGGTCACCGCAGTGGTGTAGGGGGCATAAAGAGGTCACCACAGCGGTGTAGGGGGCATAAAGAGGTCACCACAGCGGTGTAGGGGGCATAAAGAGGTCACTGCAGCGGTGTAGGCAGCATAAAGAGGTCACCACAGCGGTGTAGGCAGTATAAAGAGGTCACCGCAGCAGTGTATACAGTATAAAGAGGTCACCGCAGTGGTGTAGGGGGCATAAAGAGGTCACCGGTCACCGGTCACCGCAGCGGTGTAGGCATTATAAAGAGGTCACCGCAGTGGTGTGGGTGGCATAAAGAGGTCACCGCAGCGGTGTAGTCAGCATAAAGAGGTCACCGGTCACCGCCGCAGCGGTGTAGGCAGCATAAAGAGGTCACCAGTCACCGCAGCGGTGTAGGCAGCATAAAGAGGTCACCAGTCACCGCAGCGGTGTGGGCGGCATAAAGAGGTCACCACAGCGGTGTAGGCAGTATAAAGAGGTCACCACAGCGGTGTAGGCAGCATAAAGAGGTCACCGCAGTGGTGTAGGGGGCATAAAGAGGTCACCGCAGTGGTGTGGGTGGCATAAAGAGGTCACCGCAGCGGTGTAGGCAGTATAAAGAGGTCACCGGTCACCGCAGCGGTGTAGGCAGCATAAAGAGGTCACCGCAGCGGTGTAGGTGGCATAAGGAGGTCACCAGTCACCGCAATGGTGTAGGCAGCATAAAGAGGTCACCACAGCGGTGTAGGCAGCATAAAGAGGTCACCGCAGTGGTGTAGGGGGCATAAAGAGGTCACCGCAGTGGTGTGGGTGGCATAAAGAGGTCACCGCAGCGGTGTAGGCAGTATAAAGAGGTCACCGCAGTGGTGTAGGCAGTATAAAGAGGTCACCGGTCACCGCAGCGGTGTAGGCAGCATAAAGAGGTCACCGCAGCGGTGTAGGTGGCATAAGGAGGTCACCAGTCACCGCAATGGTGTAGGCAGCATAAAGAGGTCACCAGTTACCGCAGCGGTGTAGGCAGCATAAAGAGGTCACCGCATCGGTGTGGGTGGCATAAAGAGGTCACCGCAGGCGGCACCACTGTGCCCGTAATGCCTTAAATGGCTCCTTCACAACGTCTTTGGGTGTGTCCTTAACTACAGCTCGTCACTGGGTGGAGATCTGTTAGAGGTGACGGACACAGTTAACTCATGTTTTGTTGCTAACGTCTGATAACATGTCTCTATCGTACAGGCTCTACTCTGTGTAAGGACCTGAGGCTGTACCTGAGCAAGTGTTTCACTCCAGGATCCATGGACAGCCAACTACAGCAGGTGATCAGGGAGAATCTGTACCTCAGAGCCGTCCCCTGTGAGTAGCAATGTGATAACTATAACTATAACTACACACACACACATACGCAGACACACACACACACACGCACGCACGCACACACATGCAGGCACGCACGCAGGCACACACACACACACAGGCACACATCTCTCGCACACATCTCTCTCTCACATCTCTCTCTCTCTCACATCTCAACTCTGTGTTCCTGTCTCTCTCATCTCTCTCTCTGTGTTCCTGTCTCTCTCATCTCTCATCTCTTTGTTCCTGTCTCTCTCATCTCTCTCTCTGTGTTCCTGTCTCTCTCATCTCTCTCTGTGTTCCTGTCTCTCTCATCTCTCTATGTGTTCCTGTCTCTCTCATCTCTCTATGTGTTCCTGTCTCTCTCATCTCTCTCTGTGTTCCTGTCTCACTCATCTCTCTCTGTGTTCCTGTCTCTCTCATCTCTCTCTGTGTTCCTGTCTCACTCATCTCTCTCTGTGTTCCTGTCTCTCTCATCTCCCTCTGTGTTCCTGTCTCACTCATCTCTCTCTGTGTTCCTGTCTCTCTCATCTCTCTCTGTGTCCCTGTCTCACTCATCTCTCTCTGTGTTCCTGTCTCACTCATCTCTCTCTGTGTTCCTGTCTCTCTCATCTCTCTATGTGTTCCTGTCTCTCTCATCTCTCTCTGTGTTCCTGTCTCTCTCATCTCTCTCTGTGTTCCTGTCTCTCTCATCTCTCTCTGTGTTCCTGTCTCTCTCATCTCTCTATGTGTTCCTGTCTCTCTCATCTCTCTCTGTGTTTCTGTCTCACTCATCTCGTTCTGTGTTCCTGTCTCTCTCATCTCTCTCTGTGTTCCTGTCTCTCTCATCTCTCTCTGTGTTCCTGTCTCACTCATCTCTCTCTGTGTTCCTGTCTCTCTCATCTCTCTCTGTGTTCCTGTCTCTCTCATCTATCTCTGTGTTCCTGTCTCTCTCATCTCTCTCTGTGTCCCTGTCTCACTCATCTCTCTCTGTGTTCCTGTCTCTCTCATCTCTCTCTGTGTTCCTGTCTCACTCATTTATCTCTGTTTTCCTGTCTCTCTCATCTCTCTCTCTCTGTTCCTGTCTCTCTCATCTCTCTCTGTGTTCCTGTCTCTCTCATCTCTCTCTGTGTCCCTGTCTCACTCATCTCTCTCTGTGTTCCTGTCGCTCTCATCTCTCTCTGTGTTCCTGTCTCTCTCATCTCTCTCTGTGTTCCTGTCTCACTCATCTCTCTCTGTGTTCCTGTCTCTCTCATCTTTCTCTCTGTGTTCCTGTCTCTCTCATCTCTCTCTCTGTGTTCCTGTCTCTCTCATCTCTCTCTGTGTTTCTCTCTCTCTCACCCTCTCCCCCCCCCCCCCCCACACACACACACACACAAAGTCCAACAAACATCAAGCAGTCACGCACACAAACACTTACCAAAACACATGTTTATATCCTCATGCACTTATAATCAGATGTACTCAATCACAGATGATTGCATAGGAAACCAGACGTTGTAGCAAAGCTGCGATGCCGTCGTGTTGACGGAGAGAGAGCTGCCAGGTGACTGCTGCTCAAAAACAAGATGAAACAAAAACAAAAGTGAAAAGTTCAGTTACTAAACGGGTGAGAGAAGCACTTACACTGTTGCTACGGTAACTGCCGTCAAGCATCAGGCCAGTGAGATGATTCATCTTGACAGACCGATGCTTGTTGTTCGTCTGCATCCCAAATGGCACACTATTCCCTATATAGTTCACTACTTTAGACCAGAGCCCTATGGAACCCTATTCCCTATATAGTGCACTACTTTAGACCAGAGCCCTATGGAACCCTATTCCTTATATAGTTCACTACTTTAGACCAGAGCTCTATGGCACCCTATTCCTTATATAGTGCACTGCTTTAGACCAGAGCCCTATGGCACCCTATTCCCTATATATAGTGCACTACTTTAGACCAGACCCCGATGGACCCAGGTGACTTATGGGAATAGGAACCCAGATTTGTTCCCCTATCAAAACCTCCTCCAGCCTCATTTCTCCATGTCAACCACTATTCTACCTGTCACTTTCAGAGTTTGGATGCAGTTTGATGTTTATACCAGAGTATATAACGCGTTCGCTGCCCGCACCCGCCCGCCCGACTAGCATCACTACTCTGGACGGTTCTGACTTAGAATATATGGACAATTACAAATACCTAGGTGTCTGGTTAGACTGTAAACTCTCCTTCCAGACTCATATTAAACATCTCCAATCCAAAATTAAATCTAGAATCAGCTTCCTATTTAGCAACAAAGCCTCCTTCACTCACGCCGCCAAACATACCCTCTTAAAACGGACGATCCTACCGATCCTCGACTTCGGCGATGTCATTTACAAAATAGCCTCCAACACTCTACTCAGCAAACTGAATGCAGTCTATCACAGTGCCATCCGTTTTGTCACCAAGCCACTTATACCACCACCACTGCGACCTGTATGCTCTAGTCGGCTGGCCCTCGCTACATATTCATCGCCAGACCGACTGGCTCGTAGCTGGATTCTTCACAGATCTTTTGTACCTTCTCCAGAACATAAATGTTGTTCGGACCTCAAGTTCTGTGAGGTGGAAGAAATTCCTTTGTTCTCTATGAAACTTCATTCTGTCTCTATACTGTGGCCATGAGGAGATCCTTTCCTCAGGAATTTATGACCTCTCTGACCACAGGAGCCTAGTTGGAGGCAAGGGGGAGGCAGGGAGAGGGGGATGGGGCTTGCTGTTCCTAATTTTTACCTTCCTATATCTGAGGGTGGTTTTAAGCTTCCTGAGCCTGAGGGTGGTTTGACATCTTCCTAAATCTGAGGGTGGTTTTAACCTTCCTAAATCTGAGGGTGGTTTCAACCTTCCTGAGTCTGATGGTGGTTTGACATCTTCCCAAATCTGAGGGTGGTTTTAACCTTCCTGAGTCTGAGGGTGGTTTTAACTTTCCTAAATCTGAGGGTGGTTTTAACCTTCTTGACCTGGAATTGTATCGACCCAAGGCTTTTACTTGTGACATATAGTTAAATGCACTAAAGAGGAAACAATGGGTCACTTATATCCCTTATAACCACACAGGAGGCAGATGGTTCCAGTCTCAGAGATGTAATATATACAAGGGCTAGGCAAATGGCATGTCCAGGACAGGCAGAGATCAGTAATCCTATTTAGAGTCAGGGCAGGCTCAGTGTCAGTGCAGGCTCAGTGTCAGTGCAGGCTCAGTGTCAGTGCAGGCTCAGTGTCAGGGCAGGCTCAGTGTCAGGGCAGGCTCAGTGTCAGGGCAGGCTCAGGGTCAGGAAAGGCTCAGTGTCAGGGCAGGCTCAGTGTCAGGGTAGGCTCAGTGTCAGGGCAGGCTCAGTGTCAGGGTAGGCTCAGTGTCAGGGCAGGCTCAGTGTCAGGGCAGGCTCAGTGTCAGTGCAGGGTCAGGGCAGGCTCAGTGTCAGGGCAGGCTCAGTGTCAGGGCAGGCTCAGTGTCAGGGCAGGCTCAGGGTCAGGGCATGCTCAGGGTCAGGGCAGACTCAGGGTCAGGGCAGACTCAGGGTCAGGGCAGACTCAGGGCAGGGTCAGGGCAGGATCAGGGTCAGGGCAGGCTCAGTGTCAGGGAAGGCTTAGTGTCAGTGCAGGCTCAGGGTCAGGGCAGGCTCAGGGTCAGAGTAGGGTCAGGACAGGCTCAGGGTCAGGGCAGGCTCAGGGTCAGGGCAGGCTCAGGGTCAGGGCAGGGTCAGGACAGGTTCAGGGGCAGGTCAGGGTCAGGGCAGGGTCAGGACAGGCTCAGGGTCAGGGCAGGCTCAGGGTCAGGGCAGGCTCAGGGTCAGGGCGGGCTCAGGGTCAGTGCAGGCTCAGGGTCAGGGCAGATCTCAGGGTCAGGTCAGGGTCAGGACAGGCTCAGTGTCAGTGCAGGCTCAGGGTCAGGGCAGGCTCAGGGTCAGGGCAGGCTCAGGGTCAGGGCAGGGTCAGCGCAGGTTCAGGGCATGCTCAGGGTCAGGGCAGGGTCAGGGCATGCTCAGGTTCAGGGCATGCTCAGGTTCAGGGCATGCTCAGGGTCAGGGGAGGCTCAGGGTCAGGGCAGGCTCAGTGTCAAGGCATGCTCAATGTCAGTGCAGGCTCAGGGTCAGGGCAGGGTCAGGATAGGCTCAGGGGCAGGGCAGGGTCAGGGCAGGGTCGGGTCAGGGCAGGCTCAGGGTCAGGGAAGGCAAAAACAGGTCAGAACCAGGAAGCCTTGAACCCAAACTAGAGAGAAAGAAAAACTCAGAAAAACCCACTGGGATGACTTGCTCCTCTCTGTCACGTGTGCTCCCTCGCCGGCCTCTAGGTCACCAGACTGCTCATTAGGGCGCACACCTGTCACCTGGACTCCATCACCTCCTCGATCACCTGCCCTTAATGTGTCCCTCCCTTTGGTTTCTTCCTAAGTCGTCATTGTTGCTGTTTCATGTCGGTGCGCTGTTTGTGTTTCTTGTTTTGTTCATTTATTAAATGTATTCATTCCTGAACTTGCTTCCCGACTCTCAGCGAACATCGTTACAGACTGACGACTCTCGGCGAACGTCGTTACAGACTGACGACTCTCGGCGAACGTCGTTACAAACTGACGACTCTCGGCGAACGTCGTTACAGACTGACGACTCTCAGCGAACATCGTTACAGACTGACGACTCTCAGCGAACATCGTTACAGACTGACGACTCTCAGCGAACATCGTTACAGACTGACGACTCTCAGCGAACATTGTTACAGACTGACGACTCTCAGCGAACATCGTTACACTCCTGCCCATTTACACATGCTTTCCTCTGTCTGCTGCTGGTTGAGAATAGTTTCAGGTGTGCCTCAGAAATCAAAGATATGTCTTCTAAGGTTCTAGTACATTTATACCAGATGGAGGCTTGTTTACCCTAACACAGTATATTCCCATTGTAAACAAGTCTATGCTTGACTAGTGTGTGTGTGTGGCCCACTATAGACTTCCCTTATCCTCCTATCTCCAGGTACGACCAGGCCGCCTCGCCACGAGGAGATATCAGGAGTGGACTACAATTTTGTCTCCATAGAAGAGTTCTTTTCCCTGGATGAGTCTGGAGCCCTATTGGAGAGTGGCAAGTTCAAAGGTAAGAGTGTGTTTATTGGCCAGTGGTGGAGTGTGTGTGTTTATTGGCCAGTGGTGGAGTGTGTGTGTTTATTGGTCAGTGGTCAGTGGTGGAGTGTGTGTGTTTATTGGCCAGTGGTGGAGTGTGTGTGTTTATTGGCCAGTGGTGGAGTGTGTGTGTTTAGTGGCCAGTGGTGGAGTGTGTGTGTTTATTGGCCAGTGGTGGAGTGTGTGTGTTTATTGGTCAGTGGTCAGTGGTGGAGTGTGTGTGTTTATTGGTCAGTGGTGGAGTGTGTGTGTTTAGTGGCCAGTGGTGGAGTGTGTGTGTTTAGTGGCCAGTGGTCAGTGGTGGAGTGTGTGTGTTTATTGGTCAGTGGTCAGTGGTGGAGTGTGTGTGTTTATTGGTCAGTGGTGGAGTGTGTGTGTTTATTGGTCAGTGGTGGAGTGTGTGTGTTTATTGGCCAGTGGTCAGTGGTGGAGTGTGTGTGTTTATTGGTCAGTGGTGGAGTGTGTGTGTTTATTGGCCAGTGGTCAGTGGTGGAGTGTGTGTGTTTATTGGTCAGTGGTGGAGTGTGTGTGTTTATTGGTCAGTGGTGGAGTGTGTGTGTTTATTGGCCAGTGGTGGAGTGTGTGTGTTTATTGGTCAGTGGTGGAGTGTGTGTGTTTATTGGTCAGTGGTGGAGTGTGTGTGTTTATTGGCCAGTGGTGGAGTGTGGGGGGGTAAATGCTGGTAAAAGTCGTTTACCAAACTTTTTGATTTTGCGCAAGTGTTTAGCTACATTGAGAAATAGGGAGCATTACTTTACTATCAAGCATACGTGGTGCTAATAATGATATTTAGGCTACTGATATTTTCCTAATTTCACCGTGTGTATTTAATTTGAGGTATTTAATTTTTTATTTGTTACTGCATTCCAACTTCTTTTCCGTTTCGTTGTTGTAAACAAAGGCTCTCCACAAATAAAATTAATTGAAAACTTGAATTCTTGCTTTTTTTGTTTTTACATATAGCCTACAGTAACAAACTGTTATTTTGTATTCTAATGTTACCTAAGACCTTCATCAACAAAAACCATTTTTTTTTATTAGATGCCTATATAAAATGTATGAATTGCTAGAATGTTTCAGTCAGAATGACTGCTCATTAGCTTGAAGGGGGAGTTTCTTGATGCCCAGCATTTCTCGTGTTATTTGATTAACAGATTGTTCCTCCTCTGTACCTCCTCCTCCAATCAGGTAACTACTACGGGACGCCCCGCCCAGTCCACATTGGCCCAGACAGCCCACCAATCACGTACCAGGAACACCGGAACGTGCTCCGGAACTTCAGGACGCGCAGCAAGTCGCTTAGCAACCTGGAGAAGGCTGTGGAGGAGGGAGAGAACAGTGAGGAAGACTCTGGTCTGTCAGGTAACGTCACATACAGCTGTCTATAAACGGTCTGTTAGCCTGAACATCGAGACATCCATCACAGACGAGACACTGAGAACAATCACCAGACTTTAGTTCTTTTCTGATGATCTCATTTCTCTCTTTTATAGCTGTAACAAGTATGTGTGTGTTTTCTATCCCAGTTTGCTCCCCAAGCTTAACATTGTTGTCATCTATTTCCCACCATTTTCCTCAATGAGCTTGACACCTTGATAAGCTCATTTCCCAATGAACACTCATCGTACCGGGCGACTTTAACCTCCTGGCCCCTGGCCCCTGGCCCCTTTTAACCTCACCCTTTCCCAGTTCTCTCCCACTGCCAGGCAATATGCTTGACTTCATCTTCACTAGAGGCTGTTCTCCTACTAATCTCACTACATCCGCCCTCTATTTCTGATCACTACTTTGTTTCCTTGCCTCTCCATCTTTCCTCCAACCCTAGCCACTCAGCCCCTACCCAGATGGTCATGCACCGCCGAAGGTTTCACTCAATTCAATTCAATTCAAGGGGCTTTATTGGCATGGGAAACATGTGTTAACATTGCCAAAGCAAGTGAGGTAGATAATATCTCTCTCTCTCTCTCTCTCTCTGTCTCTCTGTCTCTCTCTCTCTCTCTCTCTCTCTCTCTGTCTCTCTCTCTCTCTCTCTCTCTCTCTCTCTATCTCTCTTTCTGTCTCTCTCTCTCTGTCTCTCTCTCTCTGTCTCTCTCTCTGTCTCTCTCTCTGTCTCTCTCTCTCTCTCTATCTCTCTATCTCTCTATCTCTCTCTCTTTCTGTCTCTCTCTCTGTCTCTCTCTCTCTCTGTCTCTCTCTCTCTCTCTCTCTCTCTCTCTCTCTCTCTCTCTCTCTCTATCTCTCTCTCTTTCTGTCTCTCTCTCTCTATCAATTCAATTCAATTCAATTCAATTCAATTCAATTCAAGGGGCTTTATTGGCATGGGAAACATGTGTTAACATTGCCAAAGCAAGTGAGGTAGACAACATACAAAGTGAATATATAAAGTGAAAAACAACAAAAATGAACAGTAGACATTACACATACAGAGGTTTCAAAACAGTAAAGACATTACAGATGTCATATTATATATATATATACAGTGTTTTAACAATGTACAAATGGTTAAAGGACACAAGATAAAATAAATACGCATAAATATGGGTTGTATTTACAATGGTGTGTGTTCTTCACTGGTTGCCCTTTTCTCGTGGCAACAGGTCACAAATCTTGCTGCTGTGATGGCACACTGTGGAATTTCACCCAGTAGATATGGGAGTTTTTCAAATTTGGATTTGTTTTCGAATTCTTTGTGGATCTGTGTAATCTGAGGGAAATATGTATCTCTAATATGGTCATACATTGGGCAGGAGGTTAGGAAGTGCAGCTCAGTTTCCACCTCATTTTGTGGGCAGTGAGCACATAGCCTGTCTTCTCTTGAGAGCCATGTCTGCCTACGGCGGCCTTTCTCAATAGCAAGGCTATGCTCACTGAGTCTGTACATAGTCAAAGCTTTCCTTAATTTTGGGTCAGTCACAGTGGTCAGGTATTCTGCCGCTGTGTACTCTCTGTTTAGGGCCAAATAGCATTCTAGTTTGCTCTGTTTTTTTGTTAATTCTTTCCAATGTGTCAAGTAATTATCTTTTTGTTTTCTCATGATTTGGTTGGGTCTAATTGTGCTGTTGTCCTGGGGCTCTGTAGGGTGTGTTTGTGTTTGTGAACAGAGCCCCAGGACCAGCTTGCTTAGGGGACTCTTCTCCAGGTTCATCTCTCTGTAGGTGATGGCTTTGTTATGGAAGGTTTGTGAATCACTTCCTTTTAGGTGGTTGTAGAATTTAACGGCTCTTTTCTGGATTTTGATAATTAGTGGGTATCGGCCTAATTCTGCTCTGCATGCATTATTTGGTGTTCTACGTTGTACACGGAGGATATTTTTGCAGAATTCTGCGTGCAGAGTCTCAATTTGGTGTTTGTCCCATTTTGTGAAGTCTTGGTTGGTGAGCGGACCCCAGACCTCACAACCATAAAGGGCAATGGGCTCTATGACTGATTCAAGTATTTTTAGCCAAATCCTAATTGGTATGTTGAAATTTATGTTTCTTTTGATGGCATAGAATGCCTTCTTGCCTTGTCTCTCAGATCGTTCACAGCTTTGTGGAAGTTGCCTGTGGCGCTGATGTTTAGGCCAAGGTATGTATAGTTTTTTGTGTGCTCTAGGGCAACAGTGTCTAGATGGAATTTGTATTTGTGGTCCTGGTGACTGGACCTTTTTTGGAACACCATTATTTTGGTCTTACTGAGATTTACTGTCAGGGCCCAGGTCTGACAGAATCTGTGCATAAGATCTAGGTGCTGCTGTAGGCCCTCCTTGGTTGGTGACAGAAGCACCAGATCATCGGCAAACAGCAGACATTTGACTTCGGATTCTAGCAGGGGGAGGCCGGGTGCTGCCGACTTTTCTAGTGCCCGCGCCAATTTGTTGATATATATGTTGAAGAGGGTGGGGCTTAAGCTGCATCCCTGTCTAACCCCACGACCCTGTGTGAAGAAATGTGTGTGTTTTTTGCCAATTTTAACCGCACACTTGTTGTTTGTGTACATGGATTTTATAATGTCGTATGTTTTACCCCCAACACCACTTTCCATCAGTTTGTATAGCAGACCCTCATGCCAGATTGAGTCGAAGGCTTTTTTGAAATCAACAAAGCATGAGAAGACTTTGCCTTTGTTTTGGTTTGTTTGGTTGTCAATTAGGGTGTGCAGGGTGAATACATGGTCTGTTGTACGGTAATTTGGTAAAAAGCCAATTTGACATTTGCTCAGTACATTGTTTTCATTGAGGAAATGTACGAGTCTGCTGTTAATAATAATGCAGAGGATTTTCCCAAGGTTACTGTTGACACATATTCCACGGTAGTTATTGGGGTCAAATTTGTCTCCACTTTTGTCTCTCTCTCTCTGTCTCTCTGTCTCTCTCTCTCTCTGTCTCTCTCTCTCTCTCTCTGTCTCTCTCTCTCTCTGTCTCTCTCTCTCTCTCTCTCTCTATCTCTCTATCTCTCTCTCTCTGTCTCCTCTCTCTCTGTCTCTCTCTCTCTCTCTCTCTCTCTCTCTCTCTCTCTGTCTCTCTCTCTCTCTGTCTCTCTCTCTCTCTCTCTCTCTGTCTCTCTCTCTCTGTCTCTCTCTCTCTCTGTCTCTCTCTGTCTGTCTCTCTCTCTCTCTCTCTCTGTCTCTCTCTCTCTCTCTCTCTCTGTCTCTCTCTCTCTGTCTCTCTCTCTTTCTGTCTCTCTCTCTCTGTCTCTCTCTCTCTGTCTCTCTCTCTCTCTCTCTCTCTCTCTCTCTCTCCCTCCTCACTCCCTCCTCACTCCCTCTCTCTCTCCCTCCTCTCTCCCTCCTCACTCCCTCCTCTCTCCCTCCTCTCTCCCTCCTCTCTCCCTCCTCACTCCCTCCTCTCTCCCTCCTCTCTCCCTCCTCACTCCCTCCTCTCTCCCTCTTCACTCCCTCCTCTCTCCCTCCTAACTCCCTCCTCTCTCCCTCCTCACTCCCTCCTCTCTCCGCTCCTCATTCACTCAGCCTACTGAACCCACTGGTCCCGCTCATTCACTCAGCCTACTGAACCCACTGGTCCCACTCACACAGAACTACCCTACGCCTCTCTCTCCAGAATACATCCAGCAAATAGTGAGGTCCGGCCGCCCAACAACCTGCCCACTCGACCCCATCCCCTTCTCCAGACCATCTCTGTAGACCCTCTCCCATTCTTCACTTCCCTCATCAACTCATCCCTGACCCCTGGCTGAGTCCCCTCTGACTTCAAGTTGGCCAGGGTCGCTCCCTTCCTCGAGCCCGCTGACATCAAAAACAACCTTTCTTTGATTTCCAAAACACTTCGGCGTGCTCTCTCTGACAAACTTTCTCACTATCTGTCTATCTGTCTCAGAATGATCTTCTTGACCCTAACAAGTCAGTCTTCAAGACGGGTCACTCAACCAAGACTGCTTTTCTCCGTGTCACAGAGGATCTCCGCTCTGCCAAATCTGACTCTCTCTCCTCTGTTCTCATCCTCCTAGATCTATCTGCTGCCTTCAACACCGTGAACCATCAGATCCTCCTCTCCACCCTCTCAGGGCTGGGTGTCTCAGACTCTATCAGATCCTCCTCTCCATCCTCTATTAAATGTAGTGCACTATACAGGACCCATAGGGATCTGATTAAATGTAGTGCACTATACAGGACCCATAGGGCTCTGGTTAAATGTAGTGCACTATACAGGACCCATAGGGCTCTGATTAAAAGTAGGGCACTATTTAGGACCCATAGCGCTCTGATTAAAAGTATTCCCCTAATTTGGGAATAGGTTGAAATTTGGGATAAACATTGACTAAAGACAGACATCTGTTTACATCTGGGCCCTTGATTGGAGCTTACAGCGGCCAGAGTTAAAAGGCTATTTCAAGGCTGTGTGTGTGTGTGTGTGTGTTTTGTCTTGGCAGCGGGGTCAGTAGGTGCCAGCAGTGCCCCGCCCACAGCCAAATCTCTTAGCCAATCGTGGGAAGGCAGGGATGGCGTCGGAGAGGAGAACGGAGGGAGCGGCATCACCACACGAGGCGGAGTGACACTACCAGAGAACTGGGAGCTGGCCTTCAGTAACTCAGGAGAGGCTTACTACATAGAGTGAGTAGAGACAGGAGAGAGAAAGAACTGGGAGCTGGCCTTCAGTAACTCAGGAGAGGCTTACTACATAGAGTGAGTAGAGACAGGAGAGAGAGAGTTTTACTACATAGAGTAGAAACAGGAGGGAGAGAGAGGAGAGAGAGGGGAGAGAGGAGAGAGAGGAGAGAGAGAGAGAGTTTTACTACATAGAGTGAGTAGAGACAGGAGAGAGAGAGGAGAGAGAGGAGAGAGAGAGAGAGAGAGAGTTTTACTACATAGAGTAGAGACAGGAGAGAGAGAGGAGAGAGAGAGGAGAGAGAGGAGAGCTTTACTACATAGAGACAGGAGAGAGAGAGTTTTACTACATAGAGTGAGTAGAGACAGGAGAGAGAGAGAGGAGACAGAGGAGAGCGAGAGAGAGGAGAGAGAGAGAGAGTTTTACTACATAGAGTAGAGACAGGAGAGAGAGAGGAGAGAGAGAGAGAGAGAGAGAGAGATGAGAGAGAGAGAGAGAGGAGAGATAGAGAGAGAGAGAGAGAGGAGAGAGAGAGGAGAGAGAGAGAGAGAGGAGAGAGAGGAGAGAGAGAGAGAGAGAGAGAGAGAGGAGAGAGAGAGAGTTTTACTACATATAGTAGAGACAGGAGAGAGAGAGGAGAGAGAGAGAGTTTTACTACATAGAGTAGAGACAGGAGAGAGAGAGGAGAGAGAGAGAGAGTTTTACTACATAGAGTAGAGACAGGAGGGAGAGAGATGAGAGAGAGAGGAGAAACGTACTACATAGAGTAGAGACAGGAGGGAGAGGAGAGAGAGAGAGAGGAGTTTTTCACTACGTAGAGAGAGGAGATTTTACTACATAGAGAGAGGAGAGAGAGGAGAGTTTTACTACTTAGAGAGAGGAGAGAGAGGAGAGTTTTACTACATAGAGACAGGAGAGAGGAGAGAGGAGAGAGAGGAGAGTTTTACTACATAGAGAGAGGAGGGAGAGGAGAGTTTTACTACATAGAGAGAGGAGAGAGAGGAGAGTGTTACTACATAGAGACAGGAGAGAGGAGAGAGAGGAGAGAGAGGAGAGTTTTACTACATAGAGACAGGAGAGAGAGGAGAGAAATGAGTTTTACTACATAGAGACAGGAGAGAGGAGAGAGAGGAGAGAGAGGAGAGAGAGGAGAGTTTTACTACATAGAGACAGGAGAGAGGAGAGAGAGGAGAGAGAGGAGAGTTTTACTACATAGGGACAGGAGAGAGGAGAGACAGGAGAGAGTGGAGAGAGGAGAGTTTTACTACATAGAGAGAGGAGAGAGAGGAGAGTTTTACTATATAGAGAGAGGAAAGAGAGGAGAGAGAGGAGAGAGAGGAGAGTTTTACTACATAGAGAGAGGAGAGAGAGGAGAGTTTTACTACATAGAGACAGGAGAGAGAGGAGAGAGAGGAGAGATTTACTACATAGAGAGAGGAGAGAGAGGAGAGTTTTACTACATAGAGACAGGAGAGAGGAGAGAGAGGAGAGAGGAGAGAGAGGAGAGAGGAGAGTTTTACTACATAGAGACAGGAGAGAGGAGAGAGGAGAGAGAGGAGAGTTTTACTACATAGAGACAGGAGAGAGGAGAGAGAGGAGAGAGGAGAGAGAGGAGAGAGAGTAGAGTTTTACTACATAGAGACAGGAGAGAGGAGAGAGGAGAGAGAGGAGAGTTTTACTACATAGAGAGAGGAGAGAGGAGAGAGAGGAGAGTTTTACTATATAGAGAGCGGAGAAAGAGGAGAGAGAGGAGAGAGAGGAGAATTTTACTACATAGAGAGAGGAGAGAGATGAGAGTTTTACTACATAGAGACAGGAGAGAGGAGAGAGGAGAGAGAGGAGAGTTTTACTACATAGAGAGAGGAGAGAGAGGAGAGTTGTACTATATAGAGAGAGGAGAGAGAGGAGAGAGAGGAGAGTTTTACTACATAGAGAGAGGAGAGAGAGGAGAGAGAGGAGAGTGTTACTACATATAGACAGGAGAGAGGAGAGAGAGGAGAGAGAGGAGAGAGAGGAGAGTTTTACTACATAGAGACAGGAGAGAGAGGAGTTTTACTACATAGAGACAGGAGAGAGGAGAGAGGAGAGAGAGGAGAGTTTTACTACATAGAGACAGGAGAGAGGAGAGAGAGTAGAGAGAGGAGAGAGAGGAGAGTTTTACTACATAGAGACAGGAGAGAGGAGAGAGGAGAGACAGGAGAGAGTGGAGAGAGAGGAGAGTTTTACTACATAGAGAGAGGAGAGAGAGGAGAGTTTTACTATATAGAGAGAGGAGAGAGAGGAGAGAGAGGAGAGTTTTACTACATAGAGAGAGGAGAGAGAGGAGAGTTTTACTACATAGAGACAGGAGAGAGGAGAGAGGAGAGAGAGGAGAGAGAGGAGAGTTTTACTACATAGAGAGAGGAGAGAGGAGAGAGAGGAGAGTTTTACTATATAGAGAGCGGAGAGAGAGGAGAGAGAGAAGAGAGAGGAGAGAGAGGAGAGTTTTACTACATAGAGAGAGGAGAGAGAGGAGAGTTTTACTGCATAGAGACAGGAGAGAGGAGAGAGGAGAGAGAGGAGAGTTTTACTACATAGAGAGAGGAGAGTTTTACTACATAGAGACAGGAGAGAGGAGAGGGAGGATAGTTTTACTACATAGAGATAGGAGAGAGAGGAGAGAGAGGAGAGTTTTACTATATAGAGAGAGGAGAGAGAGGAGTTTTACTACTTAGAGAGAGGAGAGAGAGGAGAGTTTTACTACATAGAGACAGGAGAGAGAGGAGAGAGAGGAGAGTTTTACTACATAGAGTGTAGAGAGAATATAACTTTACTACATAGAGTGTAGAGAGAATATAACTTTACTACATAGAGTGGTTGGAGAGTGTAGAGCTTATGATGATTAGGTTGGTGGTGATAATGATGATGATGGTGGAGGGGGTGATCTCTTCCTCCCCTCAGTCACATCTCTAAGACAACCAGCTGGCTGGACCCCAGAGATCAGAGCAGGGAGATCCTCAGCGAGACAGACAGTGAGTCTACCTACCTTATCCTCCTCTGTTTTCCCTGTCAGCTCTCAAATTAATCTCTTGACATTATTAGAAATATAATTTACTCTCTCTCTCCCCCCCCTATATCTCCCTCCTACCCATACTCCCCATCCTCTCCCTCCTACCCCCTCTTTCCCCCCCCTATATCTCCCTCCTTCTCATCCCCTCCCATACTCCCCTCCCAGTCTCTCATCTCACTTTGTCTCTTTCATATTTTGTTGTGTGTTGTCTAACACTGAGACAGCATTCAGTTCTACTGAAATGGAGTCGTGAATTAGAGATATATTTTCATATTGTCGTCTGCTCGTGATAAAAATATGTCTGTTAGTCATGAGACTACATATTTTTATCATTGAACTGCAGAGGGCGCCAGAGAATCAGTTGTTAAACCTGTTCAGAGACAGCCGCCGTGCGGTAGCTCTGTCTTGTCTGTTATGTGAATACACATGGACAGTCTATCATAGATGTATGTGAATACACATGGACAGTCTATCATAGATATATGTGAATACACATGGACAGTCTATCATAGATACAGTGCCTTGCGAAAATATTCGGCCCCCTTGAACTTTGCGACCTTTTGCCACATTTCAGGCTTCAAACATAAAGATATAAAACTGTATTTTTTTGTGAAGAATCAACAACAAGTGGGACACAATCATGAAGTGGAACGACATTTATTGGATATTTCAAACTTTTTTAACAAATCAAAAACTGAAAAATTGGGCGTGCAAAATTATTCAGCCCCTTTACTTTCAGTGCAGGAAACTCTCTCCAGAAGTTCAGTGAGGATCTCTGAATGATCCAATGTTGACCTAAATGACTAATGATGATAAATACAATCCACCTGTGTGTAATCAAGTCTCCGTATAAATGCACCTGCACTGTGATAGTCTCAGAGGTCCGTTAAAAGCGCAGTCAGCATCATGAAGAACAAGGAACACACCAGGCAGGTCCGAGATACTGTTGTGAAGAAGTTTAAAGCCGGATTTGGATACAAAAAGATTTCCCAAGCTTTAAACATCCCAAGGAGCACTGTGCAAGCGATAATATTGAAATGGAAGGAGTATCAGACCACTGCAAATCTACCAAGACCTGGCCGTCCCTCTAAACTTTCAGCCCATACAAGGAGAAGACTGATCAGAGATGCAGCCAAGAGGCCCATGATCACTCTGGATGAACTGCAGAGATCTACAGCTGAGGTGGGAGACTCTGTCCATAGGACAACAATCAGTCGTATATTGCACAAATCTGGCCTTTATGGAAGAGTGGCAAGAAGAAAGCCATTTCTTAAAGATATCCATAAAAAGTGTTGTTTAAAGTTTGCCACAAGCCACCTGGGAGACACACCAAACATGTGGAAGAAGGTGCTCTGGTCAGATGAAACGAAAATTGAACTTTTTGGCAACAATGCAAAATGTTATGTTTGGCGTAAAAGCAACACAGCTCATCACCCTGAACACACCATGCCCACTGTCAAACATGGTGGTGGCAGCATCATGGTTTGGGCCTGCTTTTCTTCAGCAGGGACAGGGAAGATGGTTAAAATTGATGGGAAGATGGATGGAGCCAAATACAGGACCATTCTGGAAGAAAACCTGATGGAGTCTGCAAAAGACCTGAGACTGGGACGGAGATTTGTCTTCCAACAAGACAATGATCCAAAACATAAAGCAAAATCTACAATGGAATGGTTCAAAAATAAACATATCCAGGTGTTAGAATGGCCAAGTCAAAGTCCAGACCTGAATCCAATCGAGAATCTGTGGAAAGAACTGAAAACTGCTGTTCACAAATGCTCTCCATCCAACCTCACTGAGCTCGAGCTGTTTTGCAAGGAGGAATGGGAAAAAAATTCAGTCTCTCGATGTGCAAAACTGATAGAGACATACCCCAAGCGACTTACAGCTGTAATCGCAGCAAAAGGTGGCGCTACAAAGTATTAACTTAAGGGGGCTGAATAATTTTGCACGCCCAATTTTTCAGTTTTTGATTTGTTAAAAAAGTTTGAAATATCCAATAAATGTCGTTCCACTTCATGATTGTGTCCCACTTGTTGCTGATTCTTCACAAAAAAATACAGTTTTATATCTTTATGTTTGAAGCCTGAAATGTGGCAAAAGGTCGCAAAGTTCAAGGGGGCCGAATACTTTCGCAAGGCACTGTATATGTGAATACACATGGACAGTCTATCATAGATATATGTGAATACACATGGACAGTCTATCATAGATATATGTGAATACACATGGACAGTCTATCATAGATATATGTGAATACACATGGACAGTCTATCATAGATATATGTGAATACACATGGACAGTCTATTATAGATATATGTGAATACACATGGACAGTCTATCATAGATATAGCGAGAAGTCGCCTGGCCTGTGCAATCTGAGAGACGTCTGGAGAAACCAGGACTGATTTGACTTTAATGAGTCTAGCCCTGGGTAAATAAAAGACAAATAAATACTAGGCGTAGGTAGGATCCTTACAACAGGAAACTAATGGTCTGTGTCCCTGTCCCCTGCCAGTACCTGTTTTCACGGACCAGCCAGCAGAGCTGAAGGGTTACTCCATCCACACCCGTTTGTCTAAAGGGCTGCAGGGTTTCGGCTTCAACATAGTAGGAGGAAGCAGGCAGAGAGAGTTTCTCCAGGTCTACAGCGTTACACCAGGAGGACCACCCGCTCTCAACACAGGTAGGATTAACACAGGTAGCATTAACACAAGTAGGAGGAAGCAGGCAGAGAGAGTTTCTCCAGGTCTACAGCGTTACACCAGGAGGACCACCCGCTCTCAACACAGGTAGCATTAACACAGGTACACTCAATACAGGTAGCATTAACACAGGTAGCATTAACACAGGTAGGATTAACACAGGTAGGATTAACACAGGTAGCATTAACACAGGTAGGATTAACACAGGTAGCATTAACACAGGTAGGAGGAAGCAGGCAGAGAGAGTTTCTCCAGGTCTACAGCGTTACACCAGGAGGACCACCCGCTCTCAACACAGGTAGAATTAACACAGGTAGAATTAACACAGGTAGGATTAACACAGGTAGCATTAACACAGGTAGAATTAACACAGGTAGAATTAACACAGGTAGAATTAACACAGGTAGAATTAACACAGGTAGGATTAACACAGGTAGGATTAACACAGGTAGCATTAACACAGGTAGGATTAACACAGGTAGGATTAACACAGGTAGGTTTAACACAGCTGGATTAACAGAGGTAGGATTAACACAGGTAGGATTAACACAGGTAGGTTTAACACAGGTAGCATTAACACAGGTAGGATTAACACAGGTAGGTTTAACACAGGTAGGTTTAACACAGGTAGGTTTAATACAGGTAGGATTAACACAGCTGGATTAACAGAGGTAGGATTAACACAGGTAGGATTAACACAGGTAGGTTTAACACAGGTAGGTTTAACACAGGTAGGATTAACACAGGTAGGTTTAACACAGCTGGATTAACACAGGTACATTCATCACAGGAAGGATTAACACAGGTAGGTTTAACACAGGTAGGACTAACACGGGTAGGATTAACACAGGTAGGACTAATACAGGTAGTACTAACACAGGTAGAACTAACACAGATAGGGCTAACACAGGTAGGACTAACACAGGTAGGTTTAACACAGGTAGGACTAACACAGGTAGGATTAACACAGGTAGGACTAACACAGGTAGGTTTAACACAGGTAGGACTAACACAGGTAGGATTAACGGTAGGATTAACACAGGTAGGATTAACACAGGTAGGACTAACACAGATAGGACTAACACAGGTAGGATTAACACAGGTAGGTTTAATAGAGGTAGGACTAACACAGGTAGGATTAACACAGGTAGGACTAACACAGGTAGGTTTAACGCAGGTAAAACGAACACAGATAGGATTAACACAGGTAGGATTAACACAGGTAGGACTAACACAGGTAGGTTTAACACAGGTAGGACTAACACAGTAATGCTTAACACAGGTTGGATGTGCACAGGTAGGTTTTGCACAGGTAGGATTTGTACAGGTAGGATTAACACAGGTAGGATTAACACAGGTAGTTTTAACACAGGTAGGATTAACACAGGTAGGATTAACACAGGTAGGATTTACACAGGTAGGACTAACACAGGTATGTTTAACACAGGCAGGATTAACACAGGTAGGTTTAACACAGGTAAGACTAACACAGGTAGGACTAACACAGGTATGCTTAACACAGGTAGAATTTGCACAGGTAGGTTTTGCACAGGTAGGATTTGTACAGGTAGGATTAACACAGGTAGGATTAACACAGGTAGGATTAACACAGGTAGGATAGACACAGGTAGGACAGGCACATGTAGGATTAACACATGTAGGACTAACACATGTAGGATTAACACAGGTATGATTAACACAGGTAGGATTAACACAGGTAGGATAGACACATGTATGATAGACACATGAAGGATAGACACAGGTAGGATAAACACAGGTAGGACAAACACAGGTAGGACAAACACAGGTAGGACTAACACAGGTAGGATAGACAC
Source organism: Oncorhynchus clarkii lewisi (assembly GCF_045791955.1). NCBI lineage: Eukaryota > Metazoa > Chordata > Actinopteri > Salmoniformes > Salmonidae > Oncorhynchus > Oncorhynchus clarkii. The sequence continues at coordinate 73,325,925 of NC_092162.1, forward strand.
AGGTAGATTTAACACAGGTAGGTTTAACACAGGTAGGACTAACACAGGTAGGATAGACACAGGTAGGATTAACACAGGTAGGATTAACACAGGTAGGTTTAACACAGGTAGGACTAACACAGGTAGGATAGACACAGGTAGGATTAACACTGGTAGGATTAACACTGGTATGTTTAACACAGGTACACTCACCACAGGTAGCATAACCTCAAGCTAGTCATACATAACAGTGGTTATCGAGTTGTTGTTATTTCTGGAGGCCTGTACTGGTGAGACTGAGAGACGGAGCAAGAGAGTTGAAAAGATTTGAAGGGAGTTGAACATTTGTAGAGAGTTGAAGATTTGAAGGGGGTTGAAGATTTGAAGAGACCTGAACATGGAAGGGAGGATAAAATATAAAAACAAGCCTGTTTCTAGTCTCTCTGCTATATCCTCTATCTCTCCTTTCATTGCTTTCTCCACTCTCAGCCTCTCTCTCTGCGTCCCAAATGATGTGTGATTGTGAAGTTTTCTCTTGAACATAATCTCCAGATGGGTATAATACACAGAGGAGAAATAGAAACTCAACAATTTCACTGAGTTACAGTTCGTTTAAGGAAATCTGTCAATTCAAATCAATTCATCGGGCCCTAATCTCTGGAATTTCACATGACTGGGCAGGGGTAGATTGTATGTTTGGATTTCAGCTCATGAAACGATCACTTTACATGTGTTAATATATTTTTTGGGTTTAATTATTTTTTTCTGATTCATTAAGAAATCTACATTTAGATACCTGTATGTGTTTTTGGTTGTTGAGTCAATGCCAATTTCAAGCTTTTCTTTTTCCTTTTTCCTAATCCTGCTTTGTAGTGGTATACCCTTCCCATCTACACCTAATCCCTAGAATATAATCGCACTGGCACACACACACACACACACACACACACACACACACACGCTATCACCTCTCATACAAATGTGGTGCAATAAGCCCCTACTGGCAGCTACAGTCGTCCTATATTCACTCAATGATACTGAAGGTTCACTACACACTGAAATTATATATTGTAGTGGATGCTATAAGACATTATCTATTGTAGTTGATGATATAACACATTATCTATTGTGGTGGATGATATAACACATTATCTATTGTGGTGGATGATATAACACATTATCTATTGTAGTGGATGATATAACACATTATCTATTGTAGTGGATGATATAACACAGTATCTATTGTAGTGGATGATATAACACATTATCTATTGTGGTGGATGATATAACACATTATCTATTGTAGTGTATGATATAACACATTATCTATTGTAGTGGATGATATAACACATTATATATTGTAGTGGATGCTATAAGACATTATCTATTGTGGTGGATGATATAACACATTATCTATTGTAGTGTATGATATAACACATTATCTATTGTAGTGGATGATATAACACATTATATATTGTAGTGGATGCTATAAGACATTATCTATTGTAGTGGATGATATAACACATTATATATTGTAGTGGATGCTATAAGACATTATCTATTGTAGTTGATGATATAACACATTATCTATTGTGGTGGATGATATAACACATTATCTATTGTAGTGGATGATATAACACATTATCTATTGTGGTGGATGATATAACACATTATCTATTGTAGTGGATGATATAACACATTATCTATTGTAGTGGATGATATAACACATTATCTATTGTAGTGTATGATATAACATATAACACATTATCTATTATCTATTGTAGTGGATGATATAACACATTATCTATTATCTATTGTAGTGGATGATATAACACATGATCTATTGTAGTGTATGATATAACATATAACACATTATCTATTATCTATTGTAGTGGATGATATAACACATGATCTATTATCTATTGTAGTGTATGATATACCACATTATCTATTGTAGTGTATGATATAACACATGATCTATTATAGTGTATGATATAACATATAACACATTATCTATTGTAGTGTATGATATAACATATAACACATTATCTATTGTAGTGTATGATATAACATATAACACATTATCTATTGTAGTGTTTGATATAACACATTATCTATTCTCTCTCTCTCTCTCTCTCTCTCTCTCTCTCTCTCTCTCTCTCTCTGTCTCTCTCTCTCTCTCTCTCTCTCTCTCTCTGTCTCTCTCTCTCGCTCTCTCTCTCTCGCTCTCTGTCTCTCTCTCTCTCCCCTCTCTCTCTTTCTCTCTCTCTCTCCCTCTCTCTCTCTCTCTCTGTCTCTCTCTCTCTCCCTCTCTCTCTCTCTCTCTCTCTCTCTCTCTCTCTCTCTCTCTCTCTCTCTCTCTCTCTCTCTCTCTCTCTCTCTCTCTCTCTCTCTCTCTCTCTCTCTCTCTCTCTCTCTCTCTCTCTCTCTCTCTCTCTCTCTCTCTGTTCTCCAGCTGATATCCTGGTCTACATCAATGACAGCTGTGTCCTGGGTCTGTCTCATAAAGAGGTGGTAGAGATGTTGAAGTCTGTCCCTATGGGTCACAGTGTGGACGTTGTGTTACGGAGAGGCTATCCCATGCTCTACAACCCAGACGGCTGTCCCAAACAACCCCTGACCTCCTCCTCTCCTCGGGAAGCCCTCAGCGCTGCAGCCACTCCTCCCTCCACAGCCACTGCCCAGTCCCTTTCCTGTCCCAGCCCTGCTGAGCCCCCCCACACCCACCCCCCTGGCCTGGCTAACCTCAATCGGACCCTGTCTCATCACAACGGCAACTATCTCAGAGTGGCGGGAAACTCTGGATCAGGGCTGGACGCTAACGGAAACGCGGCACCACCCTCCTACCCGCTGTCTAACGGTGTCCCGGGCTCTTCTGCCAGCTCAGCCTGTGCCCCTTCCTCCTCTCACAGTAGGGGCATCCCCCCTCCTCCCCCTCCTGAATCAACCTCAGCGTCCACCAGCCAGAGTGACTCAGAGGCCTTGGGTGGATGGACACAAAGGTAACTAACCCTAAATAACTAAGTGACCAACTGACTAACTAACCCTAACTAACCAATTGCCAAGATGGACTGAGTTCATAGCTGATGATCTTGGCCATGTTGTTATAATCTCAACCCGGCACAGCCAGAAGAGGTCTGGCCACCCCTCATAGCCTGGTTCCTCTCTAGGTTTCTTCCTAGGTTTTGGCTTTTCTAGGGAGTTTTTCCTAGCCACAGTGCTTCTACACCTGCATTGCTTGCTGTTTTGGGGTTTTAGGCTGGGTTTCTGTACAGCACTTTGAGACATCAGCTGATGTTAGCTGATATATATAAATAAATATATATATAAATTGATTTGATGATATGAGAGAAAAGTGCTGCCTATGGTTCGAACACAAAGTGCAACAGCCAATCAGATCAGATGTGCGGTTCACAGTTCTTAGTTTCCTGTGTGTGTGTATCAGTCGGGTACAGAATATCATTAACGCCTCTCTTCCTCCTCTTCCTCCTCTTCCCTCTCAGATGGTCTCTGATGCGCTACAATGGTAACTCCCTCCCCACCTCCTCCTCCAAGGTCCACCATCGGAGTGACCTCTCAACCTCCACCCTGCCCATCACCCTGTCCAAGCTGCCCCTGTCCCAGCCGGAGGTGGGCACCGCCACCACTCCTGGTGCCCCCTGCCAGCGGCCTCCCGTGCCCCAGACGTCCCTCATGGCCGGCCCGCCTACGGAGGTCCCCCCTTGCGGCTTCAACGGCTGCCCCGCCAGCGCCCACCCCCGGGTGAGCCACAGCCCGACCGGCGAGGGTGTACCCGTAGGGTCTGGAGGAGGGGAGCTGCTCCCTGTGCCCCTGGGGAGGAGTGAGGGGGGTGGGATGGGGTTCAGTGTGACGGCGGGGGGGAAGGGGGGGCAGCTGGCCCTGGTGAAGAGGGTCTGGGACAGAAGGCAGTGCTCCTCCCTGCAGACAGGGGATGCTATAGTGAAGATCGATGGAGCTGACGTGCAGAGTCTCAGCTTCGCTCAGGTACAGTTTGACTGGCTTCGGAGACAGCTCTACGGTTACAGACCGTCATTTGGTTTGGTTATGAGGTTGATTGTCATTTATTTCAGCAACCCTCAATAGTAATCATCAATCTCTGGAGTAAGTTTATTCTGACAACATTGAGTAATCTTATTGGCATTTGGACTGACACAGAAAGACAGAAGAGCTTTAAGGTTTACTAGATGACAGAAGAGCTTTAAGGTTTACTAGATGACAGAAGAGCTGTAAGGTTTACTATATGACAGAAGAGTTGTAAGGTTTACTAGATGACAGAAGAGCTTTAAGGTTTACTAGATGACAGAAGAGCTGTAAGGTTTACTATATGACAGAAGAGTTGTAAGGTTTACTAGATGACAGAAGAGCTTTAAGGTTTACTAGATGACAGAAGAGCTGTAAGGTTTACTGGAAGGCAGGAAGACAGAAGAGCTTTAAGGTTTACTAGATGACAGGATGACAGAAGAGCTTTAAGGTTTACTAGATGACAGGATGACAGAAGAGCTTTAAGGTTTACTAGATGACAGAAGAGCTTTAATGTTTACTAGATGACAGGATGACAGAAGAGCTTTAAGGTTTACTAGATGACAGAAGAGCTGTAAGGTTTACTAAATGACAGAAGAGCTTTAAGGTTTACTAGATGACAGAAGAGCTTTAAGGTTTACTAGATGACAGAAGAGCTTTAAGGTTTACTAGATGACAGAAGAGCTTTAAGGTTTACTAGATGACAGAATAACTTCAAGGTTTACTAGATGACAGAAGAGCTTTAAGGTTTACTAGATGACAGGATGACAGAAGAGCTTTAAGGTTTACTAGATGACAGAAGAGCTTTAAGGTTTACTAGATGACAGAAGAGCTTTAAGGTTTACTAGATGACAGGATGACAGAAGAGCTTTAAGGTTTACTAGATGACAGAAGAGCTTTAAGGTTTACTAGATGACAGGATGACAGAAGAGCTTTAAGGTTTACTAGATGACAGAAGAGCTGTAGGTTTACTAGATGACAGAAGAGCTTTAAGGTTTACTAGATGACAGGATGACAGAAGAGCTTTAAGGTTTACTAGATGACAGAAGAGCTTTAAGGTTTACTAGATGACAGAAGAGCTGTAAGGTTTACTAGATGACAGAAGAGCTTTAAGGTTTACTAGATGACAGAAGAGCTTTAAGGTTTACTAGATGACAGAAGAGCTGTAAAGTTTACTGGAAGACAGGAAGACAGAAGAGCTTTAAGGTTTACTAGATGACAGGATGACAGAAGAGCTTTAAGGTTTACTAGATGACAGGATGACAGAAGAGCTTTAAGGTTTACTAGATGACAGAAGAGCTTTAAGGTTTACTAGATGACAGAAGAGCTGTAAGGTTTACTATATGACAGAAGAGTTGTAAGGTTTACTAGATGACAGAAGAGCTTTAAGGCTTACTAGATGACAGAAGAGCTGTAAGGTTTACTGGAAGACAGGAAGACAGAAGAGCTTTAAGGTTTACTAGATGACAGGATGACAGAAGAGCTTTAAGGTTTACTAGATGACAGGATGACAGAAGAGCTTTAAGGTTTACTAGATGACAGAAGAGCTTTAATGTTTACTAGATGACAGGATAACAGAAGAGCTTTAAGGTTTACTAGATGGCAGAAGAGCTGTAAGGTTTACTAGATGAAAGAAGAGCTTTAAGGTTTACTAGATGACAGGATGACAGAAGAGCTTTAAGGTTTACTAGATGACAGAAGAGCTTTAAGGTTTACTAGATGACAGGATGACAGAAGAGCTTTAACGTTTACTAGATGACAGAAGAGCTTTAATGTTTACTAGATGACAGGATAACAGAAGAGCTTTAAGGTTTACTAGATGGCAGAAGAGCTGTAAGGTTTACTAGATGACAGAAGAGCTTTAAGGTTTACTAGATGACAGGATGACAGAAGAGCTTTAAGGTTTACTAGATGACAGAAGAGCTTTAAGGTTTACTAGATGACAGAAGAGCTTTAAGGTTTACTAGATGACAGGATGACAGAAGAGCTTTAAGGTTTACTAGATGACAGAAGAGCTTTAAGGTTTACTAGATGACAGGATGACAGAAGAGCTTTAAGGTTTACTAGAAGAGCTGTAAGGTTTACTAGATGACAGAAGAACTTTAAGGTTTACTAGATGACAGGATGACAGAAGAGCTGTAAGGTTTACTAGATGACAGGATGACAGAAGAACTTTAAGGTTTACTAGATGACAGGATGAAAGAAGAGCTGTAAGGTTTACTATATGACAGAAGAGCTGTAAGGTTTACTAGATGACAGAAAAACTTTAAGGTTTACTAGATGACAGGATGACAGAAGAGCTGTAAGGTTTACTAGTTGACAGAATAGCTTCAAGGTTTACTAGATGACAGGAAGTTGTAAGGTTTACTAGATGACAGGAAGTTGTAAGGTTTACTAGTTGACAGAATAGCTTCAAGGTTTACTAGATGACAGGAAGTTGTAAGGTTTACTAGATGACAGGAAGGTAAGGTTTACTAGATGACAGGAAGTTGTAAGGTTTACTGGATGTTAGAATACCTTCATGTGAAGAAGGTGTCCCTTTAGTGTGAGATGTAAATTAACCAATATTTTGACCTATGTTAATGTTGACCTGTATAATAATGTTGACCTGTATAATAATGTTGACCTGTATGATAATGTTGACCAGTATAGTAATGTTGACCTATATTATAATGTTGACCTGTATAATAATGTTGACCTGTATAATAATGTTGACCTGTATGATAATGTTGACCTGTATAATAATGTTGCCCTATATAATAATGTAGACCTGTATAATAATGTTGACCTGTACAGTACCTGTATAATAATGTTGACCTGTTTAATAATGTTGACCTGTATGATAATGTTGACCTATGTTAATGTTGACCTGTATAATAATGTTGACCTGTATAATAATGTTGACCTATATAATAATGTTGACCTGTATAATAATGTTGACCTGTATAATAATATTGACCTGTACAGTACCTGTATAATAATGTTGACCTGTTTAATAAAGTTGACCTGTATGATAATGTTGACCTATGTTAATGTTGACCTGTATGATAATGTTGACCTATGTTAATGTTGACCTGTATGATAATGTTGCCCTGTATGATAATGCTGACCTATATAATAATGTTGACCTGTATAGTAATGTTGACCTGTATAATAATGTTGACCTGTATAATAATGTTGACCTGTATAATAATGTTGACCTGTTTAATAATGTTGACCTTTATAATAATGTTGACCTGTACAATAATGTTGACCTGTATAATAATGTTGACCTGTATGATAATGCTGACCTATATAATAATGTTGACCTGTATAATAATGTTGACCTGTATGATAATGCTGACCTATATAATAATGTTGACCTGTATAATAATGTTGACCTGTATAATAATGTTGACCTGTATAATAATGTTGACCTGTATAGTAATGTTGACCTGTATAATAATGTTGACCTGTATAATAATGTTGACCTGTATAATAATGTTGACCTGTTTAATAATGTTGACCTTTATAATAATGTTGACCTGTACAATAATGTTGACCTGTATAATAATGTTGACCTGTATGATAATGTTGACCTGTATAATAATGTTGACCTATATAATAATGTTGACCTGTATAATAATGTTGACCTGTATAATAATGTTGACCTGTATAATAATGTTGACCTATGTTAATGTTGACCTGTATAATAATGTTGACCTGTATAACCTGGATGACCTGGATTGATGGCAGCATTCGAGTGAAACTGAAAGCCCGAACCACTTGCTTTTAATCAGGGCAAGGTGACTGGAAACATGACCGAATACAAACAGTGTAACTATTCCCTCCGCAAGGCAATCAAACAAGCTAAGCGTCAGTATAGAGACAAAGTAGAATCTCAATTCAACGGCTCAGACACAAGAGGTATGTGGCAGGGTCTACAGTCAATCACGGATTACAAAAAGAAAACCAGCCCTGTCACGGACCAGGATGTCAAGCTCCCAGGCAGACTAAATAACTTTTTTGCCCGCTTTGAGGACAATACAGTGCCACTGACACGGCCCGCAACTAAAACATGCGGACTCTCCTTCACTGCAGCCAACGTGAGGAAAACATTTAAACGTGTTAACCCCCGCAAGGCTGCAGGCCCAGACGGCATCCCCAGCCGCGCCCTCAGAGCATGCGCAGACCAGCTGGCCGGTGTGTGGTATGGACATATTCAATCAATCCCTATCCCAGTCTGTTGTTCCCACATGCTTCAAGAGGGCCACCATTGTTCCTGTTCCCAAGAAAGCTAAGGTAACTGAGCTAAACGACTACCGCCCCGTAGCACTCACTTCCGTCATCATGAAGTGCTTTGAGAGACTAGTCAAGGACCATATCACCTCCACCCTACCTGACACCCTAGACCCACTCCAATTTGCTTACCGCCCAAATAGGTCCACAGACGATGCAATCTCAACCACACTGCACACTGCCCTAACCCATCTGGACAAGAGGAATACCTATGTGAGAATGCTGTTCATCGACTACAGCTCGGCATTTAACACCATAGTGTCCTCCAAGCTCGTCATCAAGCTCGAGACCCTGGGTCTCGACCCCGCCCTGTGCAACTGGGTACTGGACTTCCTGACGGGCCGCCCCCAGGTGGTGAGGGTAGGCAACAACATTTCCACCCCGCTGATCCTCAACACTGGGGCCCCACAAGGGTGCGTTCTGAGCCCTCTTCTGTACTCCCTGTTCACCCACGACTGCGTGGCCACGCACGCCTCCAACTCAATCATCAAGTTTGCGGACGACACAACAGTTGTAGGCTTGATTACCAACAACGACGAGACGGCCTACAGGGAGGAGGTGAGGGCCCTCGGAGTGTGGTGTCAGGAAAATAACCCCACACTCAACGTCAACAAAACTAAGGAGATGATTGTGGACTTCAGGAAACAGCAGAGGGAACACCTCCCTATCCACATCGATGGAACAGTAGTGGAGAGGGTAGTAAGTTTTAAGTTCCTCGGCGTACACATCACAGACAAACTGAATTGGTCCACCCACACAGACAGCATCGTGAAGAAGGCGCAGCAGCGCCTCTTCAACCTCAGGAGGCTGAAGAAATCCGGCTTGTCATCAAAAGCACTCACAAACTTCTACAGATGCACAATCGAGAGCATCCTGTCGGTCTGTATCACCGCCTGGTACGGCAACTGCTCCGCCCACAACCGTAAGGCTCTCCAGAGGGTAGTGAGGTCTGCACAACGCATCACCGGGGGCAAACTACCTGCCCTCCAGGACACCTACACCACCCGATGTCACAGGAAGGCCATAAAGATCAACAAGGACAACAACCACCCGAGCCACTGCCTGTTCACCCCGCTATCATCCAGAAGGCGAGGTCAGTACAGGTGCATCAAAGCTGGGACCGAGAGACTGAAAAACAGCTTCTATCTCAAGGCCATCAGACTTTTAAACAGCCACCACTAACATTGAGTGGCTGCTGCCAACACACTGACTCAACTCCAGCCACTTTAATAATGGGAATTGATGGGAAATGATGTAAAATATATCACTAACCACTTTAAACAATGCTACCTAATATAATGTTTACATACCCTACATTATTCATCTCATATGTATATGTATATACTGTACTCTATATCATCTACTGCATCTTTATGTAAACATGTATCACTAGCCACTTTAACTATGCCACTTTGTTTACATACTCATCTCATATGTATATACTGCACTCAATACCATGTATTGTATCTTGCCTATGCCGCTCTGTACCATCACTCATTCATATATCTTTATATACATATTCTTTATCCCCTTACACTTGTAAGGTAGTAGTTTTGGAATTGTTAGCTAGATTACTTGTTGGTTATTACTGCATTATATTTCCGGCGCCGACAGAGATGGCCGCCTCGCTTCGCGTTCCTAGGAAACTATGCAGTTTTTTGTTTTTTTACGTGTTATTTCTTACATTAGTACCCCAGGTCATCTTAGGTTTCATCACATACAGTCGAGAAGAACTACTGAATATAAGATCAGCGTCAACTCACCATCAGTACGACCAAGAATACGCTTTTCGCGACGCGGATCCTGTGCTCTGCCTTACAAACAGGACAACGGAGTGGATCCCATGCAGCGACCCAAAAAAACGACTCAGAAAAAGAGGGAAACGAGGCGGTCTTCTGGTCAGACTCCGGAGACGGGCACACCGTGCACCATTCCCTAGCATTCTTCTTGCCAATGTCCAGTCTCTTGACAACAAGGTTGATGAAATCCGAGCAAGGGTAGCATTCCAGAGGGACATCAGAGACTGTAACGTTCTTTGCTTCACGGAAACGTGGCTTACTGGAGAGACGCTATCCGAAGCGGTGCAGCCAACAGGTTTCTCCACGCATCGCGCAGACAGGAAAAAACATCTTTCTGGTAAAAAGAGGGGCGGGGGCGTATGACTTATGACTAACGTGACATGGTGTGATGAAAGAAACATACAAGAACTCAAATCCTTCTGTTCACCTGATTTAGAATTCCTCACAATCAAATGTAGACCGCATTATCTACCAAGAGAATTCTCTTCGATTATAATCACAGCCGTATATATCCCCCCCCAAGCAGACACATCGTTGGCTCTGAATGAACTTTATTTGACTCTTTGCAAACTGGAAACCATTTATCCGGAGGCTGCATTCATTGTAGCTGGGGATTTTAACAAGGCTAATCTGAAAACAAGACTCCCCAAATTTTATCAGCATATCGATTGCGCAACCAGGGGTGGAAAGACCTGGGATCATTGTTACTCTAACTTCCGCGACGCATATAAGGCCCTGCCCCGCCCCCCTTTCGGAAAAGCTGACCACGACTCCATTCTGTTGATCCCTGCCTACAGACAGAAACTAAAACAAGAGGCTCCCACGCTGAGGTCTGTCCAACGCTGGTCCGACCAAGCTGACTCCACACTCCAAGACTGCTTCCATCACGTGGACTGGGACATGTTTCGTATTGCGTCAGACAACAACATTGACGAATACGCTGATTCGGTGTGCGAGTTCATTAGAACGTGCGTTGAAGATGTCGTTCCCATAGCAACGATTAAAACATTCCCTAACCAGAAACCGTGGATTGATGGCAGCATTCGTGTGAAACTGAAAGCGCGAACCACTGCTTTTAATCAGGGCAAGGTGTCTGGTAACATGACCGAATACAAACAGTGCAGCTATTCCCTCCGCAAGGCTATCAAACAAGCTAAGCGTCAGTACAGAGACAAAGTAGAATCTCAATTCAACGGCTCAGACACAAGAGGCATGTGGCAGGGTCTACAGTCAATCACGGACTACAGGAAGAAATCCAGCCCAGTCACGGACCAGGATGTCCTGCTCCCAGGCAGACTAAATAACTTTTTTGCCCGCTTTGAGGACAATACAGTGCCACTGACACGGCCTGCAACGAAAACTTGCGGTCTCTCCTTCACTGCAGCCGAGGTGAGTAAGACATTTAAACGTGTTAACCCTCGCAAGGCTGCAGGCCCAGACGGCATCCCCAGCCGCGCCCTCAGAGCATGCGCAGACCAGCTGGCCGGTGTGTTTACGGACATATTCAATCAATCCCTATACCAGTCTGCTGTTCCCACATGCTTCAAGAGGGCCACCATTGTTCCTGTTCCCAAGAAAGCTAAGGTAACTGAGCTAAACGACTACCGCCCCGTAGCACTCACTTCCGTCATCATGAAGTGCTTTGAGAGACTAGTCAAGGACCATATCACCTCCACCCTACCTGACACCCTAGACCCACTCCAATTTGCTTACCGCCCAAATAGGTCCACAGACGATGCAATCTCAACCACACTGCACACTGCCCTAACCCACCTGGACAAGAGGAATACCTATGTGAGAATGCTGTTCATTGACTACAGCTCGGCATTCAACACCATAGTACCCTCCAAGCTTGTCATCAAGCTCGAGACCCTGGGTCTCGACCCCGCCCTGTGCAACTGGGTACTGGACTTCCTGACGGGCCGCCCCCAGGTGGTGAGGGTAGGCAACAACATCTCCTCCCCGCTGATCCTCAACACTGGGGCCCCACAAGGGTGCGTTCTGAGCCCTCTCCTGTACTCCCTGTTCACCCACGACTGCGTGGCCACGCACGCCTCCAACTCAATCATCAAGTTTGCGGACGACACAACAGTGGTAGGCTTGATTACCAACAACGACGAGACGGCCTACAGGGAGGAGGTGAGGGCCCTCGGAGTGTGGTGTCAGGAAAATAACCTCACACTCAACGTCAACAAAACTAAGGAGATGATTGTGGACTTCAGGAAACAGCAGAGGGAACACCCCCCTATCCACATCGATGGAACAGTAGTGGAGAGGGTAGCAAGTTTTAAGTTCCTCGGCATACACATCACAGACAAACTGAATTGGTCCACTCACACAGACAGCATTGTGAAGAAGGCGCAGCAGCGCCTCTTCAACCTCAGGAGGCTGAAGAAATTCGGCTTGTCACCAAAAGCACTCACAAACTTCTACAGATGCACAATCGAGAGCATCCTGGCGGGCTGTATCACCGCCTGGTACGGCAACTGCTCCGCCCTCAACCGTAAGGCTCTCCAGAGGTTAGTGAGGTCTGCACAACGCATCACCGGGGGCAAACTACCTGCCCTCCAGGACACCTACACCACCCGATGTCACAGGAAGGCCATAAAGATCATCAAGGACATCAACCACCGAGCCACTGCCTGTTCACCCCGCTATCATCCAGAAGGCGAGGTCAGTACAGGTGCATCAAAGCTGGGACCGAGAGACTGAAAAACAGCTTCTATCTCAAGGCTATCAGACTGTTAAACAGCCACCACTAACATTGAGTGGCTGCTGCCAACACACTGACTCAACTCCAGCCACTTTAATAATGGGAATTGATGGGAAATGATGTAAATATATCACTAGCCACTTTAAACAATGCTACCTTATATAATGTTACTTACCCTACATTATTCATCTCATATGCATACGTATATACTGTACTCTATATCATCGACTGTATCCTTATGTAATACATGTATCACTAGCCACTTTAACTATGCCACTTTGTTTACATACTCATCTCATATGTCTATACTGTACTCGATACCATCTACTGTATCTGCCTATGCTGCTCTGTACCATCACTCATTCATATATCCTTATGTACATATTCTTTATCCCCTCACACTGTGTACAAGACAGTAGTTTTGGAATTGTTAGTTAGATTACTTGTTGGTTATTACTGCATTGTCGGAACTAGAAGCACAAGCATTTCGCTACACTCGCATTAACATCTGCTAACCATGTGTATGTGACAAATAAAATTTGATTTTGATTTGATTTTGATTTAGAAGCACAAGCATTTCGCTACACTCGCATTAACATCTGCTAACCATGTGTATGTGACAAATAAAACATTTTTTTTTTATTTGATTTGAATAATGTTGACCTGTATGATAATGTTGACCTATATAATACTGTTGACCTGTATGATAATGTTGACCTATATAATACTGTTGACCTGTATGATAATGTTGACCTATATAATAATGTTGACCTGTATGATAATGTTGACCTATATAATACTGTTGACCTGTATGATAATGTTGACCTATATAATAATGTTGACCTGTATAGTAATGTTGACCTATATAATAATGTTGACCTGTATAATACTGTTGACCTATATAATAATGTTGACCTATATAATAATGTTGACCTGTATAGTAATGTTGACCTTTATAATAATGTTGACCTATATAATAATGTTGACCTGTATAATAATGTTGACCTGTATACTAATGTTGACCTGTATAATAATGTTGACCTGTATAATAATGTTGACCTATATAATAATGTTGGCCTATATAATAATGTTGACCTGTACAATAATGTTGACCTGTATAATAATGTTGACCTGTATAATAATGTTGACCTGTATAATAATGTTGACCTGTATGATAATGTCGACCTGCATGATAATGTCGACCTGTTTAATAATGTTGACCTGTATAATAATGTTGACCTATATAATAATGTTGACCTGTTTTAACATTGAAGATGCAGAGGGTCCTTCAGGAGCACATCAAGCAGGGAGAAGTAATGCTGTTGGTTTACAGAGGAGGTGAGCACATTATCCTGTATAAATAATATTACTATTACGACCACAAATACACTGTATTTACCAATATAAATACTAGTAATACTAATATTACTACTACTACGACCACAAATACACTGTATTTACCAATATAAATACTAGTAATACTAATATTACTACTACTACGACCACAAATACACTGTATTTACCAATATAAATACTAGTAATACTAATATTACTACTACTACTACCACAAATACACTAATATTACTACCACTACCACAAGTACACTATATTTACCTACTGTATATAAATACTGGTAATACTACTGTTGTTGATAGCCTTGGTGCAGTACCCTCATCCAGATTTTCTTCCTTTTTAAATACTCTTAATGAACATCTAGCTTCAGTACTTTAGGTTGAAATACTCTTAATGTAATAAGTAACTTCAGTACTTTAGGTTGAAATACTCTTAATGTGACTTCAGTACTTTAGGTTGAAATACTCTTAATGTAATAAGTAACTTCAGTACTTTAGGTTGAATACTCTTAATGTGACTTCAGTACTTTCAGTAACTTCCTGTATTATTGACTGTATGTTTGTTTTACTCCATGTGTAACTCTGTGTCGTTGTATGTGTCGAACTGCTTTGCTTTATCTTGGCCAGGTCACTGTTGTAAATGAGAACTTGTTCTCAACTGGCCTACCTGGTTAAATAAAGGTGTTCTCAACTGGCCTACCTGGTTAAATAAAGGTGTTCTCAACTGGCCTAACTGGTTAAATAAAGGTGTTCTCAACTGGCCTACCTGGTTAAATAAAGGTGTTCTCAACTGGCCTACCTGGTTAAATAAAGGTGTTCTCAACTGGCCTACCTGGTTAAATAAAGGTGTTCTCAACTAGCCTACCTGGTTAAATAAAGGTGTTCTCAACTGGCCTACCTGGTTAAATAAAGGTGTTCTCAACTAGCCTACCTGGTTAAATAAAGGTGTTCTCAACTGGCCTACCTGGTTAAATAAAGGTGTTCTCAACTAGCCTAACTGGTTAAATAAAGGTGTTCTCAACTGGCCTACCTGGTTAAATAAAGGTGTTCTCAACTAGCCTACCTGGTTAAATAAAGGTGTTCTCAACTAGCCTACCTGGTTAAATAAAGGTGTTCTCAACTGGCCTACCTGGTTAAATAAAGGTGTTCTCAACTGGCCTACCTGGTTAAATAAAGGTGTTCTCAACTGGCCTACCTGGTTAAATAATGGTGTTCTCAACTGGCCTACCTGGTTAAATAAAGGTGTTCTCAACTGGCCTACCTGGTTAAATAAACTAGCCTACCTAAAGGTGTTCAACTGGCCTACCTGGTTAAATAAAGGTGTTCTCAACTAGCCTACCTGGTTAAATAAAGGTGTTCTCAACTAGCCTACCTGGTTAAATAAAGGTGTTCTCAACTAGCCTACCTGTGTTCTAAGCCTACCTGGTTAAATAAAGGTGTTCTCAACTGGCCTACCTGGTTAAATAAAGGTGTTCTCAACTAGCCTACCTGGTTAAATAAAGGTGTTCTCAACTAGCCTACCTGGTTAAATAAAGGTGTTCTCAACTAGCCTACCTGGTTAAATAAAGGTGTTCTCAACTGGCCTACCTGGTTAAATAAAGGTGTTCTCAACTGGCCTACCTGGTTAAATAAAGGTGTTCTCAACTAGCCTACCTGGTTAAATAAAGGTGTTCTCAACTAGCCTACCTGGTTAAATAAAGGTGTTCTCAACTAGCCTACCTGGTTAAATAAAGGTGTTCTCAACCAGCTTACCTGGTTAAATAAAGGTGTTCTCAACTAGCCTACCTGGTTAAATAAAGGTGTTCTCAACTGGCCTACCTGGTTAAATAAAGGTGTTCTCAACTGGCCTAACCTGGTTAAATAAAGGTGTTCTCAACTAGCCTACCTGGTTAAATAAAGGTGTTCTCAACTGGCCTACCTGGTTAAATAAAGGTGTTCTCAACTAGCCTACCTGGTTAAATAAAGGTGTTCTCAACTAACCTACCTGGTTAAATAAAGGTGTTCTCAACTAGCCTCCCTGGTTAAATAAAGGTGTTCTCAACTAGCCTACCTGGTTAAATAAAGGTGTTCTCAACTAGCCTACCTGGTTAAATAAAGGTGTTCTCAACTAGCCTACCTGGTTAAATAAAGGTGTTCTCAACTAGCCTACCTGGTTAAATAAAGGTGTTCTCAACTAGCCTACCTGGTTAAATAAAGGTGTTCTCAACTAGCCTACCTGGTTAAATAAAGGTGTTCTCAACTAGCCTACCTGGTTAAATAAAGGTGTTCTCAACTAGCCTACCTGGTTAAATAAAGGTGTTCTCAACTAGCCTACCTGGTTAAATAAAGGTGTTCTCAACTAGCCTACCTGGTTAAATAAAGGTGTTCTCAACTAGCCTACCTGGTTAAATAAAGGTGTTCTCAACTAGCCTACCTGGTTAAATAAAGGTGTTCTCAACTAGCCTCCCTGGTTAAATAAAGGTGTTCTCAACTAGCCTACCTGGTTAAATAAAGGTGTTCTCAACTAGCCTACCTGGTTAAATAAAGGTGTTCTCAACTAGCGTACCTGGTTAAATAAAGGTGTTCTCAACTAGCCTACCTGGTTAAATAAAGGTGTTCTCAACTAGCCTACCTGGTTAAATAAAGGTGTTCTCAACTAGCCTACCTGGTTAAATAAAGGTGTTCTCAACTAAAGGTGCCTACCTGGTTAAATAAAGGTGTTCTCAACTAGCCTCCCTGGTTAAATAAAGGTGTTCTCAACTAGCCTACCTGGTTAAATAAAGGTGTTCTCAACTGGCCTACCTGGTTAAATAAAGGTGTTCTCAACTAGCCTACCTGGTTAAATAAAGGTGTTCTCAACTAGCCTACCTGGTTAAATAAAGGTGTTCTCAACTAGCCTACCTGGTTAAATAAAGGTGTTCTCAACTAGCCTACCTGGTTAAATAAAGGTGTTCTCAACTGGCCTACCTGGTTAAATAAAGGTGTTCTCAACTAGCCTACCTGGTTAAATAAAGGTGTTCTCAACTGGCCTACCTGGTTAAATAAAGGTGTTCTCAACTAGCCTACCTGGTTAAATAAAGGTGTTCTCAACTAGCCTACCTGGTTAAATAAAGGTGTTCTCAACTAGCCTACCTGGTTAAATAAAGGTGTTCTCAACTAGCCTACCTGGTTAAATAAAGGTGTTCTGAACTGGCCTAACTGGTTAAATAAAGGGGAAATAAAATAAAAAATAAAACTTTAGGTTTACATTAAAAATCTTAACTTCTTATGGCTGCATGTGCAGTATTGAGTAGCTTGGATGAAAAGGTGCCCAGAGGTGCCCATATCAAACGGTCTGCTCCTCAGTCCCAGTTGCTAATATATGCATATTATTATTAGTATTGGATAGAAAACACTCTGAAGTTTCTGAAACGGTTTGAATGATGTCTGTGAGTATAACAGAACTCATATGGCAGGCAAAAACCTGAGAAGAAATCCCAACAGGAAGTGGGAAATCTGAGGTTGGTCGATTTTCAACACAGACCCTATTGAATACACAGCGGGATATTGGTCATGTTGCACTTCCTAAGGCTTCCACTAGATGTCAACCGTCTTTAGAAAGTTGTTTGAGGATTCTACTGTGAAGTGGAACCGAATGAGAGAGGAATGAGTCAGAAGTCTGGCAGATTGCTACAGGCTCTGAGGCGCGGTCACGAGAGAGGTAGCTCTCATTCCATTGCTTTTCTACAGACATAGTAATTCTCCTGTTGGAATATTATTGAAGTTTTATGTTAAAAAACATCCTGAAGATTGATTCCATTGTCACGGGCGTCGTTGGAAGGAGACCAAAGTGCAGCGTGGTGAGCCTACATTTTCCTTTTTATTCAAAATGTCGCCAAACAAAATAACAAACGAAAGACACAACCGTGAAGCTTACAGGGCCACAAACAAAGTTAACCTCCCACACAGAAAGGAGGGAAAAGGGCTACCTAAGTATGGTTCCCAATCAGAGACAACGATAGACAGCTGTCCCTGACTGAGAATCATACCCGGCCAAAACATAGAAACACAAAATCTTAGAAAACAACACATGAATTAATGGATGGAATGGATTCACCTCAGAGATTTAGTTCTCTCTGTGTTGGGTTCATGAATTACTTTTTAATGTGGTGAGTAGATGAACTGAACTGCTGTCTTATTATTCAAAACAGTGGAAAGTTTGTACGTAATACACACTAATGAAAACAACACTAGGCATAATGCCTATTGCCTAATGTTGGGACAATAAAGCTTTTTGAATCTATAATGTTGCTGTTGGAAATGGTAAATCATTATTGTTATGGCTAAGGTATTTTCTCTTCTCTCTTTCTCTTTGTCTCTCTCTTTGTCTCTCTCTCTCCAGGGTCCTTCCTCTCTCCTGTCTCCCCTAACCTCTACAAACCCTTCCCCTCTCCGCTTGGCCCCTCTTCCCTCTCTCACGGCCTCCCATCCCCATCCGACTTGCCTTCCACCTCCACCTCAGATGCCTTGGTGCCCCTGCACCTCCCCCCCAGCCACAGTGGCCTCGCCCCAGCCTCACCCTCCACTGAACTCCCCTCCTTGGTCCAGAGTACCTCCTTCCTGGACTCAGTCCCGGTAACCATCACCCTGGAGCCCAGGGACTGGCTAGGGATGGAGGAGGGTGGTGACCCTGGGCCTCCAGCCATGCCCCCTGGAGGTGGGGGAAGAGGGAGGTTGGGGCTGGGGGCCATGGTGGACGGTAGAGGGGGAAGGGCCCAGGTGTCTGTTATGGGTCAGGAAGTGGAGCTACGGAGACGGCCAGGGGAGGGGTTTGGCTTTGTCATCGCCTCACAGGACCTCGCCAATGGGGGTGAGTCATTTATTGTCTATAACCTATTGCTGATCTTGGATCAGATCCCCCTCTGTCCATATAATATTATTGATTATGATCTAAAAGGCTAAACTGATCCCAGATCAGAACTCCTACTCTGTGGCGTTTTGAGACCGGTCTAGATATTTCCCCCCTCCATCAGATGTGGTCCCTCTGAAGCTCTTTCCCTTCTTCTTCCTCTGTGGTTTTATTCATATAGAAGCACAGAATGCATTGTACTCATTTCCCTTTAGTGTAATCGTGTTAGCTTGTACTGAAGTGATCTGGTAACTCTTTTCCCATCTGTGTCATGTAACTGTGAAATTGACGTCAACATATTTTTATGTATCTTTTGATGAATGATCCACTTACAGTAAATGCTGTACAGGAACACAATATATTATACATTTTATAGGGTAAATTCTGACCAGGAACAGAATGATATATGATCAATTAACAGTCAGTTCTGTACAGAAACACAGAGTGATATATATGATCGATTTACAGTAGATACTGCACAGAAATGCAGAATCATATGAAAATGGTATTGATCGATATTCTCTTCAACAGTATCTTGATTCTAGGTATTGATTGATATTCTGTTCAACAGTATTTAGATTCTAGGTATTGATCGATATTCTCTTCAACAGTATTTAGATTCTAGGTATTGATCGATATTCTCTTCAACAGTATCCTGATTCTAGGTATTGATCGATATTCTGGTCAACAGTATTTAGATTCTAGGTATTGATCAATATTCTGGTCAACAGTATTTAGATTCTAGGTATTGATCGATATTCTGGTCAACAGTATTTAGATTCTAGGTATTGATCGATATTCTGGTCAACAGTATCTTGATTCTAGATGGGTATAGGGAAAATTCCAGTATCATGTAGGAGCCTAAACCTATGGAGGTTACAGAACTGGGTGAATGGAATATGAATGACAGTAGCCTAAACCTATGGAGGTTACAGAACTGGGTGAATGGAATATGAATGACAGTAGCCTAAACCTATGGAGGTTACAGAACTGGGTGAATTGAATATGAATGACAGAAGCCTAAACCTATGGAGGTTACAGAACTGGGTGAATGGAATATGAATGACAGTAGCCTAAACCTATTGATGTTACGTTGAACTGGGTGAATGGAATATGAATGACAGTAGCCTAAACCTATGGAGGTTACAGAACCGGGTGAATGGAATATGAATGACAGTAGCCTAAACCTATTGATGTTACGTTGAACTGGGTGAATGGAATATGAATGACAGTAGCCTAAACCTATGGAGGTTACAGAACTGGGTGAATGGAATATGAATGACTGTCATCCAATATGAAATAAGACCATTGATCTTGATAAATCATTTTTACCATCCTCCCTCATCTGAAATGATATACTCTGTCTGTCTGTCTCTCCTCTCTCTCCTTCTCTCTCTCTCCTTCTCTCTCTCCTTCCTTCTCTCCTTCCCTCTCTCCTTCTCTCTCTCTCCTTACCTCTCTCTTTCCCTCTCTCCTTCCCGCTCTCTCTTTCTTTTCTAACCCTAACCCTAACCCAAACCTAACCCTAACCTTAACCCCTAAACTTAACCCTAACCTTAACCCCTAAACCTAACCCTAACCTTAACCCCTAAACTTAACCCTAACCTTAACCCTTAAACTTAACCCTAACCTTAACCCCCTAAACCTAACCCTAACCTTAACCCCTAAATCGAACCCCTAAACCTAACCCTAACCTTAACCCCTAAACCTAAACCTAACCCTAACCTTAACCCCTAAACCGAACCCTAACCTTAACCCCTAAACCGAACCCTAACCCTAACCTTAACCCCTAAACCTAACCCCTAAACCTAACCCTAACCTTAACCCCTAAACCTAACCCCTAAACCTAACCCTAACCTTAACCCCTAACCCTAACCTTAACCCCTAAACCTAACCCTAACCT
The DNA here is from genome assembly GCF_045791955.1 of Oncorhynchus clarkii lewisi. Classification (NCBI taxonomy): domain Eukaryota; kingdom Metazoa; phylum Chordata; class Actinopteri; order Salmoniformes; family Salmonidae; genus Oncorhynchus; species Oncorhynchus clarkii. The sequence goes on from NC_092162.1 coordinate 73,346,857, forward strand.
TAACCCCTAAACCTAACCCTAACCTGAACCCCTAAACCTAACCCCTAAACCTAACCCTAACCCTAACCTTAACGCCTAAACTTAACCCCTAAACCTAACCCTAACCTTAACCCCTAACCCCTAAACCTAACCCTAACCTAAACGGTCCCTGCTTTGATGCACCTGTACTGACCTCTCCTTCTGGATGATAGCGGGGTGAACAGGCAGTGGCTCGGGTGGTTGTTGTCCTTGATGATCTTTATGGCCTTCCTGTGACATCGGGTGGTGTAGGTGTCCTGGAGGGCAGGTAATTTGCCCCCGGTGATGCATTGTGCAGACCTCACTACCCTCTGGAGAGCCTTACGGTTGTGGGTGGAGCAGTTGCCGTACCAGGCGGTGATACAGCCCGACAGGATGCTCTCGATTGTGCATCTGTAGAAGTTTGTGAGTGTTTTTGGTGACAAGCCGAATTTCTTCAGCCTCCTGAGGTTGAAGAGGCGCTGCTGCGCCTTCTTCACGATGCTGTCTGTGTGGGTGGA